>NC_059269.1:17521128-17546128 GCF_017591435.1 Portunus trituberculatus
TGGATGCGGCCAAACAGGTCTGAGTGAACTTCCGCCAGTGTCAGGTGGCTGGGAGTGAATGATAGAGCGATGGTGCAGGTGAAGCGGCCGTTGCTCGCCTCCATCCCATCAGCATTAGCTCTTTGACTGGTAATGAATATATGGCACCTGTTTGTAGCTTTAGGGGATCTTACTGAAATAAACAGTGCTGCTATTAATGCTATTACTGCTGCCGGAGCTGAAGTTGTTGTTGATATTGCTACTGTTTGTGCTACTACTACTACTACTACTACTACTACTACTACTACTACTACTACTACTGCTGCTGCTGCTGCTGCTGCTGCTGCTGCTGCTGCTGCTGCTGCTGCTACTACTACTACTACTACTACTACTACTACTACTACTACTACTACTACTACTACATCTTGCTACAGCTACCTCAACTATTTCCACAGCATCAAGAACGACAATTAGAACAACAACATCATCATCATCATCATCATCATCATCATCATCATCATCATCATCATCATCATCATCAACAACAACAACAACAACAACAACAACAACAACAACAACAACAACTGCTACTACTACTACTACTACTACTACTACTACTACTTCTACTAACACTGTTGCGTCTGGTAGAAAATGAGAAGAATAGCAACATGTTTTCCTGCTTGAGATATATCCATTTCGAGACAAAAAGAAAAATCCATTTATTACGTTTGTGTGCATGTGTCTGTGTCGCTCTGTCTGTCGGGGAGCAACGCGGCATAGCGAACAGGCTCTATTTAGGATTATCCAATATCAATTAAAGAATGAAATAATACATTTGCATCAGAGTCATGTCAGTGCAGTCAGATTACAGACCTTTGGGAATGTGATGGCGCGATGCAGACTGAATTTATATGCCAATGTATGTGCGATTATTGTGATGACGCTGATGATGAAGGAAATGATGATGGTGGTGATGATAATATTATTAATTGGAATGGTATTAATGTGATGATTGTGATGAATAGAAAAAAATGTATTAAAAGTCTGTCCGCGATTATTGTGATGCTGATAATGATGAAGTTAATGACATTCGCTGATACAGTCCATTTTGAAACTTATATACTCACCAGCTGTTAGAATAGAGTAAATAAATGAATATATACTTTTAATTGATACATAACTAGCGATCATTTGAAAAGCTCTCAACAAAACATCGTGAATTTTATAAGCTCTCCCTTTAATGGAATCCAGAAGGAAATAAAACAGATGCTGGCAATTATTGGAGAGTTAACGATGACAAATAACGAGGCAGAAGAAAGTGAGGAGAAACCTGTGTACCCTAATGAGAGAGAGAGAGAGAGAGAGAGAGAGAGAGAGAATTTCGGCCCCTCCCCCTTCTCACGCCGGACAAGAATAATGACTTACATGCAGATTTTCTGCTGCAGTTAATCTTGTCGTAACTTTTGAGATGAAGACGTTGCGTTCCGTCCCTCAGGCCAAGATAAAGTTGAGAGAGAGAGAGAGAGAGAGAGAGAGAGAGAGAGAGAGAGAATCAAATATGGTAATTTATGTTTTCCTAGAGAGAGAGAGAGAGAGAGGAGGGAGAGAGGAAGAGAGTTACTAAACAGGAAAACATGATGCCAATGAGGTTTCTTTTCCTCGTCATCCCAAGGGAAAACATCCAATTTCTGATTAAAAAGCATCTATATTGCCTTCCGTCAGCGCTGTTATTATGGTGGGAGAGCATTCCGCCTCGCGCCACCGACAAATTAATAATATTCGGTGTGTTCGCAAGTTTGCCTCTTGTGCTGTGCCGCGGGGCGCTTTGGTGTGTCGACGTGCTCGCCCTTGGCTCCGAAATGCAGGAACAAGATAATTTTGCCGGACTGAAACTCGACTGGACATGATCTGTGTGTGTGTGTGTGTGTGTGTGTGTGTGTGTGTGTTTATGTTGATAATGTGTTTGTTTAGGTTTGTATGTTGTGTTCTGCTTTTCTATATTCTTAAGTGACTCTTCTTCTCTGGTGTGGATAAATGAGGGAAAAGTCTAAAATAAAACGAAAAAGAAAAAAATATAAGCGTCATTGTACTTTATAGAAGCAAGACTGACTATCAAAAAACTTAATTCGAAACCTAAAGGCTATAGAGAGAGAGAGATCAAGAGCCTTTTTAACCTCTTGAGCACCATGACGAATTTCCATATTCATTCTGTTTACTATTTGGTGATTTTATACAGCTTCAGAAACTCATGTGGGGGTTAGAATAATGAAAACTAGCCATTAATCTTCTGAACTCCATAGACCTTTCCTAATGTCAATAAAAATTATCTAATCATATACAAATATCAGGTAAAAATGTGTCCCAGTATTGAAGGGATTAAAAACCACCCGAATCAGGGGACGATATACCCTTGCATTGTGACATTTACCTGTACTTATATCTGGGAGTGTAAAGGCCTGTCTTCTTTAGTGTTGGGCAGTGGAGAGGGGCGTGCCTGTGTTATAAATAGCCCTTCACGAACTAACTCGGAGGCATGTATCGTGTATCGAGTGTCGAGCAATGAACAGAGGAAAGGACGGATGCAATATTGTGTCTTATTTCACGTCTCTCTCGACCCTCACACGTACGTACATTTGCTCTATGGATGTGAGTGTTGGGTTAAATGAGTGTGGCCGCTGTTGTTATGCTGTGATTTCCAGTTTAATATCGCGAGAGAGAGAGAGAGAGAGAGAGAGAGAGAGAGAGAGAGAGAGAGAGAGAGAGAGTGAGGTGTTCTTCATGTAATACTGTATTTCTGAAAAGTTATACTTGTTAAAATTGTTCTGTTATAAACTATGAGAATAAAATATGCAGATTTTTTTTCATATATCTTTTTAGAATGTTCAAACTATCGTGCCCAACACCCTCTCTCTCTCTCTCTCTCTCTCTCTCTCTCTCTCTCTCTCTCTCTCTCTGGTACTTTCAGTAGTTATACATGCTTTTAAAACTTTATATTTACGGCCCCGGTTATTTTCAGACAAGGAAGCTCCGAGCGATTCCAACTTAAAGGAGAAAAAGATTTGGAGAGACCAGGAACCCTCGATATATATGTATTTTTATTTTATTTCAACATTTCACCCCTGCGCCAGTAGTACCAACTCTTTTTCCCCCTTTTTTCCTCTCTTTTGCTCTCTCTTTACTTCTATAACCTCCCCTTTTGCCCATATGTACTCTTCCCCTTTCCCTTTATCGTGTCCCCTTCTTTCCCCCCACTCTCCTGCTCTCTCTTTCTCTCTTTCTCTCTCTCTTTCTCTCTCCCCTACATTCCCTTCCCTTCCCTTTCGTTCCCTACAGCAATAGCAGCAAGAGTACAATTCCATGTCATTAATTTCGTGTGTTTGGGTCAGATTTGTTTACCAAGCCCCATAGGTTCCGGTTTCTCTCTCTCTCTCTCTCTCTCTCTCTCTCTCTCTCTCTCTCTCTCTCTCTCTCTCTCTCTCTCTTTTGGTTCTTTTACTCCCAGATTACTTCCTGTTTTTCTCCTTCCCCTTTTCTTTCTTATTCCTGTTTATTTCCTCTCTCAATCTCTTTCTTTTATATTTTCTTCCTGTGTTTCCTTCTCTTATTCCTCTCTACGTGTTTTATTCTCCAGTTTCCTTTTCTTTCTTCACGTTTCTTGCACACTGGAAACTTTATGTGTATTCGTACTTGCATCCTCTCTTTCTCTCGTGGGAGGGAAGACTAGGAACACGGCGGCAAGAGAGAGAGAGAGTGTGTGGGGTGGTGGGTAAGCGTTCCCCTTCCACGTTTTCGTCCAAACAGCTGTGGGTGCCTGCGGCCAATTGGTCCTCTTGGCTTTGTTTAATACAGCGTGAAGAGCGACCGCTGGGGCACCAAGGAGGAGGAGGAGGAAGAGGAGGAGGAGGAGTGGACGACAGGGGTGGGTCACGTGGGAAGACGAGGAAGGGAAAAGAAAAGGGAAAGGAAAGGGACATGAGTGAAGTTTGTGTGGTTAAGTTGTTATGTTGTTTGATGTAAATTAGGTATGGTTATTTTTTTTTAAGTCTAGTTTTATTCAGTTTTTTTTTTTCTTCTCTTTTTGTTTTATAAGGTGTTGGTGGAGTTTATATTGGTATTATGTTTGTGTTTTGCTTAGTTTGTTTTGTTTTTTTCTCTTTCATCGTGCATTTTATTTCATTTTTGCTTTATTTTTCTCTGATAATGTACGTATATACTTCTCCATGTCTCATAGCATCTCTCTCTCTCTCTCTCTCTCTCTCTCTCTCTCTCTCTCTCTCTCTCTCTCTCTCTCTCTCTCATCACTGTTACCCCTCTCTTCCATCTCTCTTTATCTTTCCATCATCTCTTTCTACTCTTCCTTCCATTTTGTCATTTCTATCCTCGTGTGTGTGTGTGTGTGTGTGTGTGTGTGTGTGTGTGTGTGTGTGTGTGTGTGTGTGTGTCAGGAAAGTACAGGACTGTGAGTGGAAAGTTTTAATTACCTTCCATGTTTACCCACGTGGGTGGAGGTGTTGGGGAAACCAGTCAGTCCTTTACACCACTGGGGCTCCTGTGGCTGCTCATTCCTGTCAGGTGGGAAAGGAGAGAGCTGAGGGGGGAGTGCAGAAAGTGAGGATGTGTGTAAAGAGCTGGATGTGCTGGGCTTGACTGGCCATGATAGTGAGAATAGGTAAGGCAGGTAGTGTTTTGTGAATTGTTAGTGCATTTGATCAGTTGATAATTTCAGTATGGGAAAGGAGAAAGATGAACTATAGTTAGTGAGTGTGTGTAAATGAATAGATCTCTCAGGTTTGATTATGAATTGTAAGTAAAAATAGGCAAGTAGGCGATCTTGTATTGTCTCAGTGTATTTGTTTTAAATTGAGATGATAATTCGTTGATAAAGTAATGGTTATAGTTGAGGTTGAGCAGAGAAGGTGAGTGTATGTAAAGAGCTGCATGGGTGTTGTAGGCTGGAGTTTTTAAGGGACATGTTTATTTACAGTGAGTGTTGCTGCTACCGAAAACACACTGGTCTTGTGTGTGTGTGTGTGTGTGTGTCTGTGTGTGTGTGTGTGTGTGTGTGTGTGTGTGTGTGTGTGTGTGTGTGTTCACGATCTAGAGAGAGCATTGCACCCTACTGTAAGCCATTTATGGTGAAGAAAAAGCTTAACATTAATATTTAAGATTGAGTGAGGCCTTTGTTCGCACTCACCTAATCAGCACATCGTTTATTGTAAAAACACAAACAATACTGCCCTTCAGGCCTTGAGACACAGACCGGCATGGCCCGCTAGGCAACACCAGCGGCCGCCCTTAGTCCTGGTGGGCGGCGGGGTGGCGGTGTGTGTCTCGACGGCTGGAACCAACCCTGCCTATCACTTTTCCGCCGTCAGGAAATCGAAAGGTCTGAGTTGTTTAGCACTTCTGCAATATTTAAGGCCCTATATGATGAGGAGACCCGCTGTTATTTGGGCCTACGACCTGCGTGGCTGTGAAGTCGATGGGTCTTGAGAAAAAAAATGCTTTTACCGATCCGTTGGTGGGAGGCGGGAGGCGCAGTGAGTAGCGGAGGGTGTAGAGTGCTGGGCTGGTGTGCTGGCTGACGGGATTGATTGGCCCCCTCCTGCTTGCCTCCCCGTGCTGAGTGCTGTGAGCTGGTCTTAGTCATATCGAAATCGAAAGGTTTGAGTTGTTTAGGACTTCTGCAATATTTAAGGCCCTAGTATGGTCCTAGCCATACTGAACAAAGTAGTGTGTTTCTATCTAAACACAGGAAAATAAGGGATGATGCAAGAAACCATCAGTCCTTCACGTGAATGTTTAATCCCTTCAATACTGAAAAGGATTTTTACCTTGATTTTTTTTGGTATGATTAGACGATTTTCTTTAAATTAGGAAGGGAGTATGAAAGTCAAAAGATTAAAGGCCAGTCTTCACTATTCTAATCCCCACATAATTTTCTGAAACTGTTTAAAATCCCCAAATAGTAAGTAGAATGAATTTAAAAACGTGTCCTAGTACTGAAACACATTTTCACCTTGAGTTTTGTGTACGATTAGACCATTCTATTGACATTAGGAAAAGTCTATGGAGATCAGAAGATTAATAGCCAAAGTCTTCACTATTTTAATCCCACACATAAATTTCTGAAGCTGTATGAAATTGCCAAATATTAACTAGAATACACATGGAGACGTTCTGGTACTGAAGGGGTTAACAATAAAGGTCCATGTCATAGTGAAGGCTGTGAGAGGTGCTGTGTGCTGTGTGGTGGCGTCACTTAGGAAGGGAGCAAGAAGACACACAAGGCAGGTCACCATAACACAATCATATGGTCTCCTGTTGTTACATAATGATTACGATACACGCTCTTTTAGTTCTTTTTTTTATAGTGAGTACTCAACATCAGCGGTAAAGGAGCTTAACAAAAGAAGTCACGGGAAAATACGAGGTTCATATATATTTCATTTTTTTGTTATTGTTTTCACGCATTTTTGTTTTGTTTTTTCCTGGAGTTTTTCAGACTATGCTCTTTGTTTTCGATTTTTTTTGTAATATTTATCGGCATTAAAACATTTTTCATTCCATAATAATTCAGGAAAAAAGAAGCCAAGGTAGATTTTAATTTATATTTAATTTTTTGTATGTAATTGATAATAATACTTTGAATGGATGTTTTGTGTGTGTATGAGAGAGAGAGAGAGAGAGAGAGAGAGAGAGAGAGAAAGAGAGGACGTCATACGCCCTCGCCATTCCAGTCATTCTCGACCACATTCCCATTTCCAGCCTAGAGAGAGAGAGAGAGAGAGAGAGAGAGAGAGAGAGAGAGAGAGAGAGAGAGAGATGGACACATCTGCTCTGTACTCAACTAACACACACACACACACACACACACACACACACACACACACACACACACACACACACACACACACACACACATGGTTCATATATGTATCCTGGTAACATTATGTCAGACGACAGGAGAGAGAGAGAGAGAGAGAGAGAGAGAGAGAGAGAGAGAGAGAGAGAGAGAGACGTGTAAGACAATGAGAGACAAGTTTTCTTCTGACACTATTTAACATTTCCACTCATTAGTCGCTTTTATCAACGCCTCGCCACTCTCCCTCTCTCCTTCCCTCCTTCCCCCTTTTCAACCTCCTCTCCCTCCCCTTTGAGAGAAAAAATAAAATAAAAGTACTAATGATTATAAAAAAAAAAGGAGAGGGAGAGAAAGAGAGAAAAGTGGTGCGTATCCGGAAAATTCATTGTTATGTACAGGACAAAAGGTGAGAGAGAGAGAGAGAGAGAGAGAGAGAGAGAGAGAGAGGTTACGTTCCCCTCGACTATGAACGGAAACGAGTCTTGCGACGCTGAATACTTTATACAGACTCCCTTCCTTCATAATTGGCTGAGAGAGAGAGAGAGAGAGAGAGAGAGAGAGAGAGAGAGAGAGAGAGACGACAAGACAACAGCGGACGTGCACAAGGTGTGGTTGGTGGTGGCAGTGGTGGTGGTGGTGGTGGTGGTTAATGGACATCATTCTCTTATCATTAATTATTCCTCATGGTTCTTTCTCTCCTTTGTTAGTCAGAGAGAGAGAGAGAGAGAGAGAGAGAGAGAGACGGACTTGACAAGTTCGGCCCCTGGCAGAAATTAATGTAACCAACGCACTGCCACTGTCTTATCACGGCCCCGGAGCAGCTGTGACACGAGGGGACGCCTGACAGACAGACAGACACACAGACAGACTGACTCCCCCCTGCTGTCTGCTGCTCATTAACGCTGCACACTCCCAGAAACACACGGGACCTCGACCACTGGCGTCTTCAAGGGTCGGAATGCAGAATTACCTCCACTTTTACCACCACCGCCGCCTCCTCTTCCTCCTGTGTTAAGGCAAGCGTATTTGAAATTAAAATGAGGTGGGAAAAATTGCCTTCGTGTCGGTGGCTGATGTGTGGAGACTGGCTGGCTAGTGAGTGACGGGAAGTGTGTGGTGATGTACGAGGAAGTTTCTCCTACGCATATTTATTTACCCCATTTCTCTCTCACCTTCCTTGTTTCTGGTTTTCTTGACGTTTGTGGTGAGGTGTGTTCTTGGTTGGGTGTTGACTTGCTGGCTGAGTGAGTGGGTGACTGGATGACTAACCTGACCTTGTGTTTAATCAGGTGGGTGCCTGACTGACTGACTTACTGAGTGGTTGGTTGAATGTTTGGCTGACTGGCTGACTGTGGGGTTGACTAACTGACTGACTGTGTACATCTCACCAACTAACTGACTGATAAACGGACTGACTTGCTGACTGTTTTGTTGGTGGCAGTCTTGGTGTGTGTAAGAAAGGAGGAAGAGGAGGAAGAGGGCGTGTTATATAAGTAACCTGTATATAGAATAGCTAATTAAGCGTTTTTCTGGTGGTCGTATCTCAGGCAAGAATGAAGATAATTCGTGTGGAAATTGGGGAGCTGATTGATTTAATTTTTGGGAATCATTATCTTTCATTCTGGTGTTGAGGGAAAGTGGTTATTTATTGCTATTTATGATGACCAGAATATACCTGTGTACTCTTTTTTTATGATATATTTTTTTTTCGAGGCTCGTTTTCTTTGTGGAATTAGTTGTAAGATTATTTTGAAGTGATGTATTTTTCTTGTTTTACTTGTGTTTTGGAATTGATTGATCATTTTTAACGACAAGCTTTGGAAGACTTGAGTGCAAAATTTGTTAG
The DNA here is from genome assembly GCF_017591435.1 of Portunus trituberculatus. NCBI lineage: Eukaryota > Metazoa > Arthropoda > Malacostraca > Decapoda > Portunidae > Portunus > Portunus trituberculatus. The sequence continues at coordinate 17,529,819 of NC_059269.1, forward strand.
CGGTGATATCATTTTTATTTACTCATTCTTACTTAGAGCATAATTTAGCAAGATATTTGTCCCGAAAATGCTTGAAAGTTCAGGAGAAATTAAACAAGCACACGTGATTCTTGTTTTAATTAGTGAGTGCTGAAGAAAACGATGACTTTCACATGTAAAACCTTATTATCATGAACGGAACCGAGCAAACCTAAATATAGCAAGAAATTCGTTGTAAGAATATTTAAAAAAGTTAACTACAATTTCAAGTAATAAAGTAAGATCCTTGTTTTTAATTAGTTGCGAGTGTTAGAGTAACTTTATGACGTCCAAGTGTCAGCTTCATTATTCCTTTGTTGTGTGCTACGGTTTATTAGTATTAACCTAACCTAACCTAATATAATGTAACTTCATTATGTGTAAGGTTAATCGAAAAAAAATGTAACACTTCTTAAGTCTCATTGAGGTAATCACTATTTTTAATCAAACATAAATTAAACTTATCTAATATACAATAGTTAAATGTAAACATCGTTACTCTTACTTGTAATCTCATTAAAAATCATGAGAATTATCAAGAATTTACATCAACCAGTAATGCATTTTTTTTTTCTTCTTCTTCTTCTTCTTCTTCTTCTTCTTCTTCTTCTTCTTATTATTCTTCTTCTTCTTCTTTTATTCATATGTTGTTATTGTTTTCCTTCTTCTTCTTCTTCCTTTTTTGTTCATTTGTTGTTGTTACTGTTGTCTTTTTTTTTCTCCTCCTCTTCTTCTTCATCTTCTTCGTCTTCTTCCTTTTATTCTTCTTCTTCTTCCTCTTCTTCTTCTTCTTCTTTCTTTTCTTCTTCTTCTTCTTCCTTTTCTTCTTCTTCTTTTTCTTCTTCTTCTTCTTCTTTTACTTTTCTTTTTCTTCTTGTGTGTGTGCAGTGCTGCCTCGCGTGCATTGCCCATTAAGGCGAGTCACAACACTGGTCTGGTAACACTGGGTTTGTCTCATCGTGCAAGTATTTCATTAGAATCCCGCCGTTTGTGGTCATTCATTCGGCAGTGTGTTATTAATTGATATTAGCGAGGGTGACGACTGTACTCTCTCTCTCTCTCTCTCTCTCTCTCTCTCTCTCTCTCTCTCCATATATTACACTTCCCTCTTATTCCTCCTCCATTTATTCTTCTTCCTTCCCCTCCTCTATGTCATATTTACTCCCTCTCCTCCTCTCCCCTCATTTTCCCCTCTTTCATATGTCCACCCTGCTCTTCCCCCCCCCCCCGCCCCGCCCCGCCCCTGCCTGCCCCGCCGCCTCACAAAGGAACCATGAAATGAAGGATTATGTGGCCGTGATGTGGTGTGTAATTGGTGCCGTGGCCAGAGTGATCCCTCCTCCTCCTCCTCCTCCTCCTCCTCCTCCTCCTCCTCCTCCTCTTCCTCCACAAGAAGAGGGACATACGGACGGACGGTCGCCTGCCTGTCTTTCTGTCTGTCTATCTGCATCTCTTCCGTTTGTCTAGTTTTCTGGTTTCCTTCTCTCTCTCTCTCTCTCTCTCTCTCTCTCTCTCTCTCTCTCTCTCTCTCTCTCTCTCTCTCTCTCTCTCTCTCTCTCTCTGTTGTTTTTGTTTCCTGTCTTATCTTTTCCTGTTTTTTGTTTTATTTTACGTGTTTGTTTCTGAAGTTAGGCGGTGTTTTTCTTGTTTTCCTTGCTCATGATCTCTCTCTCTCTCTCTCTCTCTCTCTCTCTCTCTCTCTCTCTCTCTCTCTCTCTCTCTCTCTCTCTCTCTCTCTCATTTCACATCTTTTCATTCCCACTGATCCGCTTTCCATGACTCCTCCTCCTCCTCCTCCTCCTCCTCCTCCTCCTCCTCCTCCTCCTCTTCCTCTTCCTCCTCCTCCATCAGCAGTCTCTTGGGTCACATTTGGCAGATGTCGTAGTCGTGAGGATCTTGTTTAGGCCGCCGCTGGGTAATGAAGGCATTCCGGTAGCTGTCCTTCCCCCCCCTTCCAGGCAACTCCAGGACCTCCCCCCCCATCCCTTCCTTCCTTCACTTTCCCCTCCTTTCTCGTCTCCTTCTCGTCCCTTCTCGCCACATTGTCCCATCTTCGGCCCTCACTCGCTCGTTGTTTTGTTCTGTGTGTGTGTGTGTGTGTGTGTGTGTGTGTGTGTGTGTGTGTGTGTGGGTGGGTTATAGGACTTTTATATCTTATTGTTCACAAATGCCTCTCTCTCTCTCTCTCTCTCTCTCTCTCTCTCTCTCTCTCTCTCTCTCTCTCTCTCTCTCTCTCTCTCTCTCTCTCTCTCTCTCTCTCTCTCTCTCTCTCTCAATATTTATACAGATACCAGTCTGTCCTTGGGTCTTTCTGTCTGTTTGTCCATCTTTGTATTACTCGTAACTCATTTTATTAACCTCACACACGTATATTCTAGAATTATTCATATTGTATATCTCACATAAGTCCTTCCTCTCTTCCTCCTTCTCGTCATTCTCCTCTTCTTCCTCGTCTTGTTTTCTTCTCCTATTTTTCTTTATTTTCTGCATGTTAGGTAGATTGTAGATAAAGTTGTTGGTATTTTATATAGATATTGTATTGAAAGTGCATGTTAGGTGTGTATTAACGATAGTGTATGTTACTGGTATATTCCTCCTCTTCTTTCCTCCTCCTCCTCCTCCTCCTCCTCCTCCTTCTTTTCTCTCACTGTATGTTACAGTATAAGTTCAATTTACTGTATTTTTATAGATATTTTATAGACAGTGTATACGTTAGGCATATCTTAGAGGTAAAATATTAATTGTATAGGTACCTTTCCTCCTCATCCTCCTCCTCCTCCTCCTCCTCCTCCTCCTCCTCCTCCTCCTCCTCCTCCTCCTCCTCCTCCTCCTGGCCCACCCACACTCCAGGATTACAGTAGAATAAGTCTCCCCACGATACCCCAGTTCCCCAGTCCTTCGCCCCATCTCGGCTTCCCTGCCCCCTACCTTCGCCTCCCGCGGCCCCATACACCTCGGCGCCTATTCCAGCGACGCGTTTGCCCTTCCGTGAAATTGGTCGTTATCGCTTAACGAGTTGGTGAATGAATTTATTTAATCTATAATTATAAGGGTTGTGTGTTAGAGAGAGAGAGAGAGAGAGAGAGAGAGAGAGCGGTGGATATTGTTTTTTTTATTTCTTTTCTCGTTCTTTTCTTTTTGTGTGTGTATTTGTTGGTTGGTGGAAATGTCAGCTCTTACCCCTCTCTCTCTCTCTCTCTCTCTCTCTCTCTCTCTCTCTCTCTTTGGTGTTTGTGGCTTGGGAGAAAGAAAAAAAGAAAGGAAGAAAAGGAGGCAGGGAGGGACAGAGGGAGTGGAGGATTACTAGGGGCTGGGAAGTGCGAAAGAGAGCGAGGGAGGGGTGAGGCCTGTGGTGGTGGAGCCGATGGTGTTTGAGAAGGAAGGAAAAGAAATAAAAGAAAATGAAAATGGCATTGAGGTGAAAGTTTTAGCATATTTTTAGTTATTATTGTTGTTAATGTTTTTTGTTGTAATCAGAAGAGGTTATCAATTATAATATATCCATTTATTAACCCAATGCTGAAAAAAAGAAAAGAAATAGTGGAAAAGTGAAAAAAAAATGCTTCAAAACTTAATCATATGAAAATATTACATACACTCAATATATATTAACCTTTGTCGAATAGAAAAATGAAACTTAAGGAGATTCGTGAAAAAAAAGATAGAAAATGGGAAACGCTGAATGAAATATACTTTTACACCCAAAACTCAAAAAATTATACACGACAAAATATTTATCGAGTTTAAAAATAACATACTATTACTCAGAAGTGCCGGTAGTGGTGTCAGTGGTAAGGTGTCACGCTCATGGCCCCTCCTGGTGGCTGCGTGGCTGTGGGGCGTGAGTCCGGCATTCCACTGGCTGTATACGGCGAGGGGGTGGGGAGGAAGGGGTGACAAGGTGAGAAGGGTAGGTGATGGCGGGTATAGGGAATGGGGGAGGGTAAGAGAAGACGCAAATAGTTATGATCACTCTATTCCGTCCTTACTTCTTTCTCTTCTTACCTCTACCTTCCTTCGCTGGTGTCCTCCTCCTCCTCCTCCTCCTCCTCCTCCTCCTCCTCCTCCTCCTCCTCCTCCTCCTCCTCCTCCTCCTCCTCCTCCTCCTCCTCTTCGAATTCTCTACCACCCACTTGGCGACATAAATATTTCAGTAGTAAATTGAATGGGGAACGTAGTAATCGTCATTGTAGTATTAGTAGTAGTAGTAGTAGTAGTAGTAGTAGTAGTAGTAGTAGTAGTCATGGTACTAACCGCAGTAAGAACGACACTTACGGCAAAAAAGAAGAAAAATGATAAAATTGATAATAAGAGCAACATTATTAATAACAACCATCATCATCATCATCATCATCATCATTACTTTTACTGAACGAGAGCCCCGTACCGCACCTCGTCCCTTCTCGCCCCATTACCACCTTCATTACACGTAGGTACGCACGTCTGCACCGGATTCTGCCTGTCCTGTGTATTTTTGTGCAGCGCTCCGACCTGATCCCGTGATTCTGTATTTTTAAAAGGGGAGGTTTGAAAAATAGTAATATGGATAGAATGGATGGGAATGAGTGGTTTAAGTGTTTGTGCTGTGTATTTGTAGCTGCCTGCCTATACACACACACACACACACACACACACACACAGTAGAATTCCTGTTAAATTAAAAGTAGAATTTAAACATTTCGTCCCTCTTTGTTTTCATGTATATATTTTTTTCACTATGTTATTTAAGGATTCACACCTTCGATATGTCTTTTTACATACCATTTTTGTATTGTCCTAGACCGATGACCTTTATAAAGTTAAAATATGAAAACACACCCTTTCTTGAAAACTGTGAGTAACCTCCACATTAGTCTGCTTAGTAAGGAATAGGGTGACGAGACGTTTAAGAATGGGAAGCCAAGTGTCACGCTATATTTACCAGGCAGCCAAAGGGTTAATGATGGCACTAGTAAGACACAACTCACGCCTGAAGTTATGAGGGGCGCTGCATCTTTGTCTTAGCTCAACCATGACTGTCAAAAGCATCGCCAGTCATCGCTACCGCCATCTCTACTTCTACTACTGCTACTACTCCTACTCCTACTCCTACTCCTACTACCGTCAGTATCCTATAAATACTCTCAGAAATCAGGTCTGGCTCTCGGTACACGTCAGACCAAGTGACATTTTAAGGTCGAGTTTATCAGGTGAGAGAATTTTAATGAGACTCAATGAAGGAAAGGTAACCCAGTCTTGCCTCTCCCCCTTCTTTCTTCCTCTCAACCTTACCCTTCCCTTATCAAACTTACAACCTCACTAACCCCCCCACACAGCATCTTATACCTCTTCTCTCCTAACCCTCCCCCTAGCTCCTCTCTCTCCCGCCACCACCGAGACCTCTTCTGGCGGGATCATTCTGTCGTTATTTCAGACTTGGGCCAAAAATACTACCAGACGCCGCCGAGGAGGAGAATTTGTATGGCTGAGTGCCCTTGCGACCTTGGCCAGCCTCATGGTGGTGGTGGTGGTGGTGGTAGTAGTAGTGGTTGGAGATGATAGGTGGTAGTGGTGGTGATAGATAAATATTATTGCTGCTTCTGCTGGTGGTGGTGATGGTGATGATGGTGGTGGTCTTACTACTCCTACTACTACTGTTGCTCTTAGTATTATTGGTACTATTATTACTGTTTTTACTATTATTACTACTGTTGCAATTATAATGTTGATAGCTGTAATTTCATCTGAACATAAAGAAACACATTAGAAAATATATTAAGGTTATAAACATGAATGCATTAAAGAAATAAAGAAAAACATCGATTAAAGTGAAATTAGAAGGATATTTTTATATAATTTAGCTATACACTTATTTTTTATATAAGGCCTAGGGTTTAAACTTTAAAAGAACCCACTAAAGTTGTTAAACCTTAAAAGTTCTGCAAATATTTAATTACATCTCCGCGAATAAAGAAAATCATCATTGAGATTCCAAGAGTTCATTAAGTGGCCTTCGAAAACTGTACTCATGAGAGCGGAAGAAATAAGAATACTGTCACTTTTATCTAACCAACCCTCAGCCAGCAGTGTCCATGTAGCGGCGAGGACTCTTAATGAACGTGTTTGTTACCTACCACTCTCATTGCTGTGACAGGCTGTACCTTGTTACACTCACCTGGCGTGGCGTCAGCGCGAAGTTATTGGCTATGTATGAATGCAACGGAATCCAGGTGCTCTCGCTAATTAGATGAAGCGGACGACTTACCTTATCTCAAAATTGGTAAACTACACGAATGATCAGAAGCAACAGATAAGAACCTGCTTTTGGAAGGTAAGAACAACGGCCAAGTGTCCTGCAGCTGTTCCTCATGCTCCTCTCGTTCCTCCTGGGGTCAATAACGTCGTGTGTAGAATACCATGATCGTCTGGAAACACAGGTGGTGGATTGGCTGTACGTATATACCCCCCAACGTGTAATAATACCCTCAGGCAGGTGTGTTTGCGGGAATCTGAGTTACTTTGCGGAATTCCAAATGCAGTAAGAAGGAACCTTGAATAGACCAGAACTGCACAAGTATATACACTACAATGACCCTTGCTCCTGAATTCCTGAATGCAAGAAAGCGTCTGATAAGTGAAGTAAAAATACTGTATCCTGTAGCTGTTGGTGGCTGCCTCGTTGCATCGTTGTGGAAGTTTCATATTCATGGGGTGCAAGTAACGCTGAGATCCTTGACTGATACTGAGAGAGAAGGGAGAGGGAGGATGCGAGGCGTGTAACAGTGGAAAGCTGCAGGCGACTATGTGGGCTTGAGAAGGTAATAAGGAGACTGTGCCAGAGGGGAAGGTGGTGTAGGATCTCAGAATAGAAAGGAAAGAAGACCACAGAGCGAGGGGAAAGGAAGGCGAGGCAAGGAAGGCGACGAGCTGTGTGATAGGATGAAGGGAAGGGAGAGATAAGGTGAAGGGAAGGTGAAAATAGAGTGAACCTTGAAAATATGATGAATAGATAAGAATGAGATGACCAGCAAAGCGTAGGTTGAAAGATAGGTAAGTATAGGGTTAAAGGAGAATAATAGATTGAGAAGCAGGTAAGAATAGGGTAAAAGAAAGCCACAATTACCATGAATAGGGTGATATTTTTTTTTTTTTTATGTAAGAGGGGGAAAACTAGCCAAGAACAGCATAAAATTAAAAAAGGCCCATTTAGTTGCCAGTTCCCGGAATACTGCGAAGACAATACCACGACGCGTTTCCATATTCATTCTTACTATTTTACACAGATCCAGATACTTAAGTGGGCATTAAGGTAGTGAAGACTGTGACCATTAATGTTTTAACCTCCATAGACACTTCCTAATACAAATAAAACCGTTTAATCACACCCATAACTGAAGGTAAAAATGTATCTCAGTATTGAAAGGGTTAAGAACAGAAGGAAAAACATCCAAGAGCAAAATAAAAAGAGTTGAAGTCAGATTATAAGTTAAAATAAAATAACGAATGTACAGAGAAAAAAAAATAGAATACGTCGAAGGAAAAATGATAAGGTAAGGGACAGGTAACAAGGCAGCAAGAAATACACAAGGCAAACCTCCGCTACACCTGGCGAGGCGAGGGTAGGTGAAGCAGGTGTACCAGGTGGCGCAACTTTAACTTTTCGCGGTGACTAAAATAATGTGGCGCGAGCCCGTTAATTACCTACCTGTTGCCAGTCATTAGTGGTTAATTGGTGCTTTGGAGTTTTGTTGATGGCAGTCCCTAAATCTTTTTTTTCTCTTTTTTTTTCTGTTTAAGTCTCTCTCTCTCTCTCTCTCTCTCTCTCTCTCTCTCTCTCTCTCTCTCTCTCTCTCTCTCTCTCTCTCTCTCTCTCTCTCAGGGTGTGTTTAAAATGTTATTCTATTGCATGTTCGATTTTGAAAAAGTTTTAATTAAAGTTATGCACCGTGTTATTGTTATGCACGAGAGTTCCTGTTGTTTTTATTCATTCACGTGCCTCTCTGCTGTTCATTCATTCATTCAGGCTCCATTCAGTACATTATTGTTCATTTATAGTTTTCATGTATATATTGTATCAGTGGAGATTGTTACAGGGGATGCTAAGAAATAGATACGTTTTTTATTGTTATATATATTGTTATTTATTTATTTCTCTATTTTTCATCTGATGGCTTTTTAATTGTATTCTTTTTTTCAAGTGAGAGGGGAAATATATTGGTGGTGATGAGGAGAGAGAGAGAGAGAGAGAGAGAGAGAGAGAGAGAGAGAGAGAGAGAGATGCTTTTTTTTCGTATATGTTCAGTTAATTTTAGAGCTTTGTAATTATATCGTTAGTGAAAGGATTATGCACCATCACCGTGAAGAAAACACTAAATAGAACATGACACAATAAATCTGAGGCTTTTGAAAACAGGCAAGAAAATCAGATGTGTTTCAAAATACGAACTCTGGTCTTGATGGAACAGTGACTGGCTTAGTCCTGCCTAGTGATCTGCTGTTGATTTGGTGCATTTACATGTGAATTGGTGCTCAGGCGACGTGGCTCCACCGGTGATGCCTTAATCAAGTGTTCCCTGGAATGCACTCCCTTCCTCCCGACTTTTTGTGTGCTTGTTATGCAGGTTCCCGTGGCCATGAGGTGCCGAGGTGCCGTGCTTCCTGTGCAAAAGGAGGAAGAGAAATAAAGGTTACAGTCACTGCTTCATTATGCAATACCAGATGTTAACCTGTCGTATACATTAAAGTAAATTAGCTCCGTAAAACTTTGCTGGGTTTTTTTCAGTTTCTGCTCTCTAATGAAGGAAATCGTGAGCAAATTTTCCGTTTTCACTAAGATAAGAAATTAATGTGATTTTTTTTTCATGTGTCTTTGTTCGTGGATGAAAATAATGGGCATATTTTTTTATTCTCCCGTTTCCGTGAATAAATAAATGAAATAAATAAGTGAATAAATAAAACTGGAAATAAACATGCATTTTTTTCTTTGTTTTTTCTATTCTCTAATGAAGGAAATAGCGGGAAAAATCCTGCTTTCACGAAATAAAATAAATAAATATGATCTTTTGTTCTGTCCCAGTTTTTAGTCTTTTCAGTACCAGGACGAGTTTTCATATTCATTCTGGTTATTATTTGGCGATTTTACACAGCTTCTATACAGATTAGAATAAAAAAAAACTCACGTCATTAATCATCTGACCTCCGTAGACCCTTCCTAGTACAGATAAAATAATTTAATCATACTGAAAAATCAAGGTAGAAATGTGTCTCAGGATTGAAGGTGTTAATGAAAGTAATGGACATGATTTCTTTTATCGCATTCACAAAAGTAAGTAAAAAATAAATAAATAGCAAAAAAATCGACTGAACAGGAATGTGTAGGAATGAGTTATGTGACTTGGGTTTTTGTAATAGTATAATGGTGTGCGATTATAAGCAATGCAGTAGAGGTTAAGCTTGGTTAGGTTGGGTTAAGTTAGGAGTGGTTTATGTCTGTATTAGTTTATAGTTGTGTATGAGCGGTGTAGAGGAGGTTATGTTCTTTGCAAGAGGAGAGGTGGTGTGAAATGCGAGGATTGATTACTGGAAAACGATAAATTCACTGCAATAATGTTTTCTACTAGTGCTACTGCTACTACTACTACTACTACTACTACTACTACTACTACTACTACTACTACTACTACTACTACTACTACTACTACTACTACTACTATTACTACTACTACTACCATCATTCATTTACGTAAGAGGATCTGACCGAAGACAAAAAAAAAGTTTACTGAAGATACGTCTCAAAAAAAAAAAAAAAATCCAAAACTACTACTACTATCATCACCCACCACCACCACCACCACCACCACCATCTCTACAGCAATAATAAAAATAATAAATAGCAACATACATCACAGTAAATATTCAAACCAGCTTTAAAAACTCCGGAAATATCACTTCTTGCACTTCCAGGGAACACTATATGCGTGTTTGTGTGTGTGTGTGTGTGTGTGTGTGTGTGTGTGTGTGTGTGTGTGTGTGTGTGTGTGTGTGTGTTTATTGACCTTTGGATAAAACAAAGTAAAGATTTGAGTCAGCATTTTGTCTTTGAGCGAATCGGAGCTGCGTGGGTGGCTGGTGAAGGGAAGGTGTGGGTGGTCTGCTTGAGAGAGAGAGAGAGAGAGAGAGAGAGAGAGAGAGAGAGAGAGAGAGAGAGAGAGAGAGGGGGAAGGTTCGTGTGTGCGCCTAAAGGAACTGACTAACTCACCTAACATTACTACTCCCAGAGAGAGAGAGAGAGAGAGAGAGAGTAGGTGGTGTCAGATGGCATGACAGTTACACGCAAGAAAAAAATACTAAAAAAAATACGTTACAGCATCCCCAAGAGAGAGAGAGAGAGAGAGAGAGAGAGAGAGAGAGAGAGCTAAGGTGGAGACATATGGATAAGGGGAGACAGGAATACTGATGAGGAGAGGGAAGGAGGGGAAGGAAGGAAATATTCGAGAAAAGGGGAAGGAGAGAGAGAGAGAGAGGACCAAGGAGCGAAGGTGACGAATGGGGAGGAGCTGAGGGAAGGAATGTAGGAAGTAGAGATCATATGAAACAGGAGGGATGAGGAAGAGGGAAAAGGAGGAGAAGGAATGAGAAGGAGAAATGGAGAGAGAATTATGAGAAAAGCTCTGGAAAATGAAATGAATAAGTTATACAGCAAATATTTCCGCCACTCTTATACGATGGTGAAAAAATATGGATGTAGTTTATCATAACGTTCATATTTTGTTGGTTTCCGCTAAAGAGCTCAATAAAAATACCAGCACACTAGTACACGAAATGGTTGAAGGAAGATGAATGTACACACTATTGAATACCGGGAGAAAGACGAATGCGTGTGTGTAATATTGAATACCAAGGAAGAGAAGTAGGTTAATATTGAATGATATTTGTAGCTGATAGATTTTACATTACGTATGTGTACCAGTCAACAGTGAGGTATGTTTCGTCAGGTTAGGTTAGGTTAGATTAAGTTAATGACACGAATAGGAAGACAATTCATCATTTTTTAGACTCACGAAGACTGAGCAAGCCAATTATCACTTCTTCCTTACCCTCTCTAAGAAATTCATCACTTTATTTGTCTTAACAAGCTGCTCATCACTCTCTTAGCCTCATCAAGACTCATCACTTCTTTAATCTCATAATTTTCATCACTTTTCTTTTTTAGCGTGAAGCAGACTCATCACTTAGCCTCATCAAGACTCATAATTCATTTAGCATCATCAACACTTGCATAAATTTTACCCTACAAAGATTCACTATTTTTACCCTCACCTTAACCCCTTCCGTACTGGGACGCATTTTTACCTCAAATTTTGCGCGGGATTAGACGATTTTATTTACATTAGGAAGGGTCTATGGAACTCAGGTGATTAATGGTCACAGTCTTCACTATTTTAATCCCCACATAAGTTTCTGAAACTGTATGAAATCCCCAAATACTAACCTGAATAGATACGAAAACGCGTCTTGTCACTGTAGGGTTTAAGTCCAACACTAGTCACCACAACGTCCTTACAAACTCATAATTCTTTACTTCAAATAGACACAAGTAAAGTAAACTAGAAAGGAAAAAAATAGACTCAAGTTAAATTAAGCAAGTAATGTTTAAGTGTCTGCATCAGGAGGAGGAGGAGGAGGAAGAAGGAAGGAAGAGGAGGAGACGCGATGACGTGTCGGAGAGTGATGAGGATGGTGTCGAGAGGTGGCACTGAGAAGCACTGGGCGGACTGTCGACATCTGGCACGCACGTGGTGGCGGTGGTGGCGGTGGTAGTGGAGGGAGTTTAACTTAGTTGCCTCGGGTAGGAAGGGAAACTAGACGAGGTGAGGGTGGAAGAATTGGCGGCGGGAAGGAGTAGTAGTAGTAGGAGGAAGAGAAGGAATAGCAATAAAGAGGGATATAGAAAGGAACACAAGGAAATACAAAGGAAAACAAACAGCAACAGACATTTTGGTCCTGCTTTGCTGTCTGATGGGAAAAAAAAAACATGAACTGGATAGATTGTCACAATAAAGAAAAATAGATAATTATAATATAAGAATACGGTGAGAAGGCGAAACAAGTGCTAATGAAAAAAATAAGAGAAGGAGGAGGAGAAGAAGAAGGAAGGAAAAAAATAACAAGTCCTGATAATAAATAACTATAACAGAAGATTAGAAGATACGATAAACAATGACGATAAGAACTAGAAGGAAGAGGATGAGCTGTAGGTGAGAGAGGTACTGGTGATAAATGATAACAGCAGTAGCAGGAGCAGGAGGAAGAGTAGGAGGAAGAGGAAGAAGAGTAGTAGGGTGTTGACGGGGCGCTAACATATCACCGTCAAGAGCTTGGGGGCTTTGGGGGGGCGGAAGGGTGACAGTGATGAGTAACTTGTGGCTTTTACGACCTTTAAGAATGTATCCTTTTTTTTTTTGCCCTTTTTTTTCAATGCCCTTCCCTCCGTTTCTTTGTTACGCCACGTGGATCATTGGGAAGTGAAGAAGGTTCGATTTGCTCACTTGAAAGTTTGATTTGATTAGTTTCAAGATACCCAGTGTGTGTGTGTGTGTGTGTGTGTGTGTGTGTGTGTGTGTGTGTGTGTGTGTGTGTGAGCTGAATTTTGATGTTGCATGTTCGGATGTCAATATTCGAAACTTTCGGTGTTTCTTTACACACACACACACACACACACACACACACACACACACACACACACACACACACACACACACACACACACACACACACACACACACACACACACAGAGAGAGAGAGAGAGAGAGAGAGAGAGAGAGAGAGAGAGTTCAGGAATGTCCCCAAGGAAGGCGAAGATTAAAGATGAAATGCAGAACACAAGCCTCGCTAATGAAGGGAGACGTGGCTCTGTGTATTCTTGTGCTGCAGCTTCTTCATGCCCACCACCACAACCACCAACACCACCACCACCAAGAAGAACAAGCACGCCGAAACGGAAAGTGATGAGACAAAAGTTAAAGTTGCAGGTCATTGCAGTTCCCCTTCCTCTACAGCAGTTCGAGTCTAAGGAGGTAAACCAGAAACAGGCAAAGAGTTCTTGAGTTTACTTATGGGTAGATTGAACGGTGAAGGAAGTTATAGAAAGCTACTCAGTGGAAAGATAAGGAAGTATATCCAAGTATTTATTTTACCTCAGCTGATTTTACCTCGACAAGCGAACGAAAAGGAGTATCTTAAGTGGAATATAAGGTATAAATATATTTCGTAGTCGAACTTAAATGATTCGTTCAGTAAAAGCGATAAGATACGATTTATTGTTTGTTGTTAATGCTTACATGCAGAATTTACTGGTGTGTGTGTGTGTGTGTGTGTGTGTGTGTGTGTGTGTGTTTAATTCTAAACATTTTGCATTTATCGTTGTTTCCTATTCTTTTCTTTTATTTCAGGGATTTGCACAACCATGTTTCATGTTACGTTAGAAAAGTTAGTTTTACTTTTAAACCTATTAAATTTGTTTCCTTGTTTATATATACTGTCAGTGAACTACTACTACTACTACTACTACTACTACTACTACTACTACTACTACTACTACTACTACTACTATCACCACCACTACCTTTCCTCTCTGTCCAGATGATGTATGTACTAAATCTTGCCTTTCTTCCACAGGTACGTACGCACACACAAACTCGATGAGGCGGCGTGGTGTCTGGCGGGTCTCAGATAAGTACTGCCAATCCTTCATGACTCGCCTGCCTTGTCTTGCGTTGTTGTGTCGTTAAGAAGACCCGAGTGCCTCACTGGTCTTTGGGAGCCTCGGAGGGTGGCGCAGAGTAAACAGGGTGCATAGAGAGAGAGAGAGAGAGAGAGAGAGAGAGAGAGAGAGAGAGAGAGAGAGAGTAAATTTTCCGACTTACCTCTTGTTTGATTATTGTTAAGAATTGTACTGTGTATGTTTGTGTTCGGGTGAGGGTAGAAGAAGGGGAGAAGATACAAACAGTAGCATATTTTCTTTATTTTTGTGTGTAATATTAATTCATTCAACGTAAGTCAGGGACCAAAATAGATCACACACACACACACACACACACACACACACACACACACACACACACACACACACACACACACACACACACACACACACACACACACACACACACACACACACACACACACACACACACACACACACATTCTCTCTCTCTCTCTCTCTCTCTCTCTCTCTCTCTCTCTCTCTCTCTCTCTCTCTAACATTACGTACTTGATATATCCCCAACCAAATGAATAATTCCTGGCATTGTTATTCACATGCTCAAAGGATTTATGAGAAGCCATCCACGCCCTTATCACGAGCCTGCCATCTACTGCCTGCCATACATTGCTCGTAAATATCAGAGTTTTGAATTCCCCGGAGCACCATTCACATATATTTCTTTCTCTTGGTAAACGGAGAGGGAATGACTAAACTGGAAGCACTATAGAATCCCTTTGCCACACACACACACACACACACAGACAGAGACACACAGACACACACACACGAACATTCGCATACAAACAAAGGGAGCAGACCTCACTCATCATCAGCCGTGAATGCAAAAATAGGTGTTGGTCATTAAGGAAGGCAGACATTGAGGTGAGAGAGGCAGGAGGAAGGTAGGCAGGGGACCAGGAGAAGGAGGAAGAGGAGGAGGAGAGGTTGAGAGTGGAGAGGAGGCATAGGAGGGAGAATATAAAGGACGGAGGCGGAGAATAAAGGAGAGGGAGGAGTGTCAAGGGAGAAGAGGAGAAAGAGGAAGAGGGGGAGAGTGGAGAGTGTGAAGAGGGAGGGAAAAAAGAGTGTTTACGAATATAGAGGTGATTATTGCGCGTACTTTCCTCTCTTTTCTTTTTTTTTCTGTAAGGGGCGGGGCAGTGTCGAGTAGGGCGGGGCGAGACTAGATGAGTGATGGGAGAGAGGCGTAAGAACCGTGTGTGTGTGTGTGTGTGTGTGTGTGTGTGTGTGTGTGTGTGTGTGTGTGTTAATTAAGGAGGAGCCATATAGGTGTTTGTTTAGGCGTGTCTCGCGTCAACATGTTCACAAAAAAGCGTGGAAAAGGAAACATCTTAAACATCTTAAGCGTAATTTGCTATGGTAACTACGTATGTATGTGTGTATGTATGTATTGTGTATATATATCTACAAGAAGGCTTACTGAAAACTTCCACTGGACTGTAAAGTAAAGAGAGATATTGGTTGTCTTTCTTACGTCCCCATTGTTATCATCGTCATCACCATCATTGACTACCAAAATAATAGTATAAAATCACCATTACTAGCATCACCAGTAACACCATTAACAACAATATCACTACTAATGTCAAACGAATCACCACTAACAGCACCACAAAACAAATACATTTACCATAAACACAATTTCTACCCCTATCATCAATAACATCATCACCATCACAACCACCACCACCATTACCACCACCACCAACAACAACAACAACAACAACAACAACAACACAACAGAACAGCAACTATCACTACTAACATACAGCCATCACCACCACTAACATCACCATCATCACCACCACCACCACCATCACCACCACCATTCTTTAAATAGGCCTAAATGTTGTCGCTAGTCATCAGTTTTTTTATATCCCTTCCATTGTCTTCATCACCCCTCCTCTTCCCCCCCTTCTCCCTTCTCTCTCTCCCTCTATTCCTTTATACTTCACACACTCACCCACCTCCCCTTTCCCCTCCACACACCTTTTTGACACCCTCCCTTCTTCTCTTCCTTCTCTTCATTCACTATTCCATTAGATCCGTATCTTAAAAAATAACCCTAAAATGTTCATCAGTTTTTTTTTCCTAAGCTTGTGAGACCTTTAAATACACAAAAAAAGATCACGAGAACTTATATATAAAAAAAAGATCACAAGGACTTATTTAAGCTTATTTTTTTAGGTTATCGGTTTAAGTTCCCGTTATTGTTTAAGTACGGACGGTTGTTTCTGCTTCTTTGTTGTTTTGGCTTTGAAAATTTGCGTTTCTTTCCTAATATGTTTTTTTTTTTTTTTTTTTTGCTACTAACTGACACCCAGAAATTTTAAGGACATTTTTTTTACTCTATCTCCAGATCGGAACCTCAAAAATCACAAATACTTTTCGATTTATTTTATTATTTTCTTGTATCACTAATTGAGTTTTATGTTGAAAGGTGTCAGTGAGTAGAGAAACCTTTCAGTACTGGAACACATTTTTACCTTGAGTTTTGTATACCATTAGACCATTTTATTGACATTA
>NC_059269.1:17551128-17586128 GCF_017591435.1 Portunus trituberculatus
TATATCTATCTATCTATATATCTATCTATTTATTCATTTATCTCTCTATCTATGTATTGCCTGCAGCCACAGAGACGGCAGATTAGAGGCAACTGCTTCTTAGTATCTTAGTATCCTATTGTCTTTAGCGTGTTTCTATATCTGCTTGCTTGTGTGTGTGTGTGTGTGTGTGTGTATATATATATATATATATATATATATATATATATAGAGAGAGAGAGAGAGAGAGAGAGAGAGAGAGAGAGAGAGAGAGAGAGAGAGAGAGAGAGAGAGAGAGAGAGAGAGAGAGAGAGAGAGAGAGAGAGAGAGAGAGAGAGAGAGAGAGAGAGAGAGAGATATATTCACTTCTGGTTTCTCAGTTCTAGATTACCAAAGTTTGTCTGGATGTTCACCATGAAACCTTAACGATTACTCTCCTCCTCCTCCTCCTCCTCCTCCTCCTCCTCCTCCTCCTCCTCCTCCTCCTCCTCCGCCGCCGCACAATTACCACCACCACCAACAGTTCTACCTATTCTCTCCTCGCCACTGTGTTTAAGAATCGGCAATTCACTTCTGGCCAGCGAAACCTTTATCTTAGCTGTCCTTTGAGCCTCAGTTCCTTGGCCCGTGTTCCGAAACGCTTTGTACTCTCATCAGCACCCTTTTCAGAGGCCGCAGGAATGAATTGGGTTATTTTTTGTACTTATTTTTTGTATTGGTACTGTGGAATACTCGTTAAACTATCACTAGAAGGATGAAAACAGCCTTGGAAATGCCCTACCACCCCAACCATACCTCTTCCCCAATGGCTTCAACTAAATGCTGTTAAAACTTGTTGAGATAAAACTTCACTGCAATGTTTATCAAGACGGACCCTCCACGTGGTGTTCCCTTTGCTCTCCGTCCTTCCTCCTCCTTTGTGGTGTTTTTAAACCCTTCAGCACTAGAACACATTTTTACCTAGAGATTTGTGAACCATTAGACCATTTCATTAACATTAGCAAGGATCTATTTAGGGCAGAAGATTAATGGCCACAGTCTTCACTATTGCAATCTCCTTTATAAGTTTCTGAAGCTGTATTAAATCACTAAATAGTAAGTAGAATGAATATGGAAACACGTCCTGGTACTGAAAGGGTTAATACTCCACTCTCTTCCCTCTATTTCCTCTGTTCCTTCGTCATCCTCTTGTATTTTTTTTATTCCTTTGTGTTCCTTTCTTTTTCCTTCTCTCAGTGTGTTAGTTGATTTGTCTCTGTCTCTCTTCGTCTTTGTCTCTCTGCGTTTGTTAGTTTGTCTCCCTTTCTTCGGCCTTTTCGTTCTGTAATTGAGTTTGTTCTTTTTTGTCTTCCTGTTGTTTCCTTCTCTTCTTCTCTCTCTCTCTCTTTTTTTAACGGGGTGTCGAGAGGTTTAGGTTGAATTGGTTTTGTTTGTGTCAGCCCGTCTCTCTCTCTCTCTCTCTCTCTCTCTCTCTCTCTCTCTCTCTCTCTCTCTCTCTCTCTCTCTCTCTCTCTCTCTCTCTCTCTCTCTCTCCTTTTTTTGTCACTTTATCTCCTTATCTATATTAGTGTTGACATTTTATTGCTTGTCCAAATATACGTTCATATTTGTGTGTCTTAAGAAGCAGTTCAGGTTTCACTATTAGTAGATACACACTGAGTCGACTGGAACTGTGTGTGTCATTGTGTTTAATGTGCATAGATGTTTGTTTTGAATTCAGATTACGATAGATTTTTATTTATTTTTTTTCATCGTCAGTTTCTTTTTATAAACAGCAGTGATTTGTTTTGTGGATTATACTTGTATCTGAGGTTTTTGTGTTTGATTTTACAGTTTGCGTGTTTGGAGTATGTTTTTTTTTTATTGATTAATTTTTCTCACGATTTTGTATTGTTTTATTTTGGTTGTTTTGATGTCTCGGCCAGCTTTTAAATGATATAACTTCTAATGGTACTATTGTAATATTTGTTGTTTTCGTTGTTGTGATTTTCTTCTTTTTTTCTACTTATTTATCTTCTTATTATTATTATTATTGTCATTATCATCACCATTATCGAAATCTTGAGCTCTCAGTAATCGCCTCACATCGTTAGAAGCAAGAAATTCAATTAAAATAAACTAAACAAACACAAAAAAAGGAACAATTTACTGTGAATAGAGTCTGAAACCGCGAGAGAGAGAGAGAGAGAGAGAGAGAGAGAGAGAGAGAGAGAGAGAGAGAGATGGTGCTGGTGGTGGTGACGAGGTAAGCAGAGTAGGTGGCGAGCAGGGAGTGAGGATAAAGACGCTTTCACTTCAGCCTCTTTGACACACCCGAGGAAAAGCGTGTTGGTGATCGGGCAGGAGGCGGGGAGGCATTACACGGCGTGGGTTTGCCTCAACGGGACGCGACGCGGTGCAATAGTCAATACAGTGAAGGCGTCTTGAGCGGGAGGAAGTTGTAGATAGGAAGTTAGTGTGAGTGGTGGAAGGAAACGAAGGGTGACTAACTGGCTAACTAATATTGAAGATGTTTTGAGTGAAAGAGGAGGATGTAGATATGAAGTGTGCGTTAGGGGAGTGTGAGGAGACAAACTAATGCTATACTAAAGACGTGTAAAGTGAGAGAAGGGTGTAAATAAGGAGTTTGTGGATGAAAAAATAAAAGAGTAAAATAGTTATTAACCTCACTGGTCTAAATGTAATGTAATGTAAGCGAGTCTCAGTATTATCTCTCTCTCTCTCTCTCTCTCTCTCTCTCTCTCTCTCTCTCTCTCTCTCTCTCTCTCTCTCTCTCTCTCTCCCCGGACTTATTCAATTTTCCCTGTGAATAGCGCCGCTCGATCCTCTCTCCTCTCGAATATCCGGTCTGGGGGGGCGAGGCTTTCTGCGCCACGTATCCGGCCCCGGAATCTTATATACATTATCCGTACAGGCGGCCTTCACTCAGCGGCGAGCCCTGACACCTACACAGCGGCGTGCGTCTCTGCGGGTGTCCGAGTGAGAGCAGTGTGTGGGGGTAGAAAGAGAGAGAGGGAGGCTGGGAATGAGTAGCAGGCGAGTGGATGAAGAGAGGCGTCAGTTGGGAGAGATGCAAAAGTATACGATAATCAAAGTTTTTTTTTACTATTACTATTTTTATTTAGATGGATTACGTTGCTTTGCGTTTACGATAGTGTGATGTAGCGTGGTCGGTCTTGCTTTGATGGTGTTGATGGTGTTGGTGGTGAGGATGGTGCATGGTGTTGTGCTGAGCTGGTGTTCCCTGTCTCTTCCTTATTAGTGTCTTCTATAGCATTACCATTTCTTTCTTTTATCACGGTGTCTCATAAACTTAGTATTTTCATTCTCGCTATCAACAGCATTCAGTTTTTTTTTAGTCTCAATTGTCTGCTAACCATTCTTCAGAGAGCTTTGGGGTCTGAGGGGTCTCCAAGCGCACGGGTTCGAATCCTGTCCACGGTCCGAGTGTAGGTTGAGCTTCCTCACTCGGGGCAACGGTTTCCTAGCGGGTGGCCTTTGAGATAGGAGGTACCACAAAAAGTATCTTCTTTAGCCCATAAATTCCGTGAAAAGCCCACATGGTATTAATAAAAAAAAATATAGACTTATTCCATGTTCCTGTAGTTTCTCATCTTCAACCTTATAAACTAGAACCGACACTTACTTTCTGGCATACATACTATAATAATATATTTTTCCATAAGTGTGAGTTTATGTACTAAATCTTGCCTCTCTTCCACAGGTACGTACGCACACACAAACTCGGTGAGGCGACGTGGTGTCTGGCGAGCCTCAGATAAGTACTGCCAATCCTTCATGACTCGCCTGCCTTGTCTTGCGTTGTTGTGTCCTGAGGAAGACCCGAGCGCCTCACTGGTCTTTGGCAACCTCGGAGGGCGGCGCAGAGTAAATAGGGGACTTTGAGAGAGAGAGAGAGAGAGAGAGAGAGAGAGAGAGAGTCAAACAAATGGAAGTAAAATAATCAACTTCTCTCTATCTTTCCCTCTCTTCTTCTTCCCTTTCCTTCCCACCCTCCCACCCAGCCTCTGTCCCGTTCCTCGTGATGTGATGGAAAGTTTACATCAAACATAGGACTGGACAAAGACAAGCTGAGTGTGTGGCGTCACGTTCCGCTGGCCGAGGGTAAGGGAGGGCCCGATGCTGCTCGCTCTCTCCCTTTCTCAGTGGTTTGGTAGGCCAAGACTGGGAAACCTCTTCTTGTGTAACTGTGTGTGATGTTCCCGCTGATCTCGCTTGAGGTTCCTTTTCTGAAACACTTCCTTCTACATATCCATTGCATTCAAAGGGCTCTAGTTGAAGTAAGGCGATTTTTTGAAGGGTGTATTTATAGGTATGGTAACAGATTAACAATATTTTTACATCAGTGGCAGGAGAAATGCTCTTGAGATGACTAATACATTTTCTTGGCCATTGAAAATACTCCTAGTTTCTGAAATATCCTCTACACACGAGTTTTTAGGAAAGATTTTACGGTTCTAGTGTTAGATGAACCCCTTCAGTACTGGGAAACATTCTTACATTGAGATTTGTGTTCGATTAGACTATTTTATTGACATTAGGAAGGGTCTATGGAGGTCAGAAGTGTGATAGCCAGAGTGTTCACAATTTCAACCCCCACATAAGTTTCTGAAGCTGTATAAAGTCACCAAATAGGAAGCAGAATGAATATAAAAACATGTAATGGTACTGAAGGAGTTGATAAGATTTCTACATTATTAACGGGATAAACGTCTTGAGGATCCAGGCTTAAGATGCACGAGAATGGCATTTCTGAATACGGTCTGAGCTTTGCATGGCAAGTCTTTGAGATTTGTTGAGTTTTTAAGGGAGTTTTTTACGGTTCTAGTGACAGATTAACAAGATTTCTACATTATTAACAGGATAAACGCTCTTGAGAATCCTGCCTTTGAAAATAGTTGTGGTGTATGAGAGAGTAGCATTTCTAAATTTTTTGGGGGAGAGTAGCATTTCTATTTGGGAGAGTAACATTTCTGAATTGTGCTCGGGTAGACTGGCAGATTTGTAGACAAGTAGAAGAGGAAAGTAGAAGCCAACGTAGGTAATCAGTGCCATCTTTGCGTTTTTCTTGTTTTCTATTTAGTTTGATAGGTTAGGTAAACATTTTTCTTTTTTGTTTTTTATAATCAAAGGGAGGAAAATATTACCTGTATTTTCTCTTCTGTTTATTGTTTCTTTTATAGCTTAAAGAAATGTTGCAAATATTCCTCTTTCTCTTCCTTCACCTCCACTTTTCATCATACATCCTTCTGTACCATAACTTGATTACTTTTCGGATTTGAGGAAGAGTAGGAGGAGGAGGAGGAGGAGGAGGAGTTGGAGTAGGAGGAGTAGTAGGAGTAGGAGGAGGAGTAGGAGGACACGTAGAAAGAGAAAGAAGAGTGAAAAGAGGGATGGGACACAAGGATAGATATGACATAAAGGATGAATGGAAATAAAAAAGAATAGAAAGGGTGGAGGGAGATATGAAATATTACACAAGAGAGAGAGAGAGAGAGAGAGAGAGAGAGAGAGAGATTGTGGAAACTGAAGGAAACTGCAACTCTCTCTCTCTCTCTCTCTCTCTCTCTCTCTCTCTCTCTCTCTCTCTCTCTTTCTCTCATTATGAATATTCCTTCATTACGTGTTTTTTTTTTATATATAATTTTCCTCTTAACATTTGGTCTCTCTCTCTCGTGTGTGTGTGTGTGTGTGTGTGTGTGTGTGTGTGTGTGTGTGTGTGTGTGTGTGTGGGCATGTTAAAGAGAAATAATATAAAAGAAGAAACCGTCTTAGCTTTTACACAAGAGCAAAAATGTCATCACGAAATGTAAGAACGTGTTTCCTTCATTACGCCTTTGAGTGAGTCACGGCTGTGTTCATTTTCATTTATTTTATTCATTATTTCATCCCTTTTTTTTTTTTTGTCATTCTTTGCACTAACGAATCTCGAAGGGAAATGTGTATATGTATTTTTTTTTTTTCTTTAAGGTTCAATGTATAATATATTTGCTTTAATTAATTATTTACAGTTAGTTGCTTTTTTTTCTTTATATGACAAAAAAAAAAGAAAAGATGAAAAAAAAAAGACGTACAAAAACACCAATAACAAAACTAAATAAAAAGAAAAACATAACCAAACACCACAAAAAACACACAAAACAATGAAAAACACCCACAACGAAACTCAAAACACACCAGAACAGCCCACCACTCCGTCAGTCACCACCCATAAAGACTGACAGAAAGGCCGAACCACAGAAAGATCGAACCTCCAAACCACACAAGCATCGAGTAACACGTAGGGCCAGCACAGCACCGGGAGTAGGTATGTAATGTCTTGGAAAGTCAACTCTCGCCTCGACACACCCGGAAGGAAGTACTTGACACAATATTCTGATACGGCAGGAGCGCGCCAAGGGGAGGGAAGGGAAGGGAAGGGAGATAAAGGTGGAGGAAGAGGCGGGAGATGGCTAGCGTGGCAGAAGAAGGAGGAGGAGGAGAAGGAGGAGGTGGAGAAGAAGAAAGAGGAAGAAGAGGAGGAGGAGGACGAAGAGGAAGAGAAGAGGGAAGTACAGTTTAAGTTACTCGTATGAAGAAGATAGGAAGGAAATACGTGGACTTGTGGTGAGAGAGAGAGAGAGAGAGAGAGAGAGAGAGAGAGAGAGAGAGAGAGAGAGACTTGATTGGAAAAGGAATACAGATCATTGTAAAAGTTTCAAAACACAAGAAAATGACAGAAAAAAATAACTCTCTCTCTCTCTCTCTCTCTCTCTCTCTCTCTCTCTCTCTCTCTCTCTCTCTCTCTCTCTCTCTCTGGCGTATAAAGCTGGCGAGTGGGAGGATAGAGAGGCCAAGGAGGAGGAGGAGGAGGAAGGAAGCGGCTTGTGGCACCATCACCTTTAATCCTGGCGTCATAATTTTGAGAATAGTGTTGAGGTGAGGACGTCGGTGGCCTTTGTCAACCTGAGAGAGAGAGAGAGAGAGAGAGAGAGAGAGAGAGAGAGATGGTAAATGAAAAGAAAGCATAAACATAAAATAAATGAGATTGTCTTTTGTAAGTGATTATGCACTGTAAGTAGTACTTGTCATATTCTCTCTCTCTCTCTCTCTCTCTCTCTCTCTCTCTCTCTCTCTCTCTCTCTCTCTCTGGCGGTGGGAGTACGCGTGAGTTCAAATTCTATAACTTTATAATTACTGTAGTGATAGCAACTGTGGAAATTTGATGATAGCTTTTATTAATTAACCTCCTCCTCCTCCTCCTCCTCCTCCTCCTCCTCCTCCTCCTCCTCCTCCTCCTCCTCCTCCTCCTTCTCCTTGTTTTAACTGTTTCATTGTGACACGAAACAAAAAACAACACCAGACGTAATGTGTGGAGTCTATATACGTCTACAATAAGGTTAGCGATGAAAAATATGCATCCGGGTTTAATAATTAGATGTGGCTGGGGAACAAGTATTAATGTCTGGGAGTGCTTGGTAATTAGGTGAAGATGTGGCAGTGAAATAAATCCCTTATGCTACTTAACACCTTCAGTACTATGACGTCTTTTCATCTTCATTCTGGTTACTATTTGGTGATTTTTATACAGGTTCAGATACTTATGTGGAGGCTTTAATAGTGAAGACTCTGGCCATTTATCTTCTGACCTCCATAGACTCTTCCTAATGTAAGAAAAATCGTCTAATTATACTCAAAACTCAAGGTAAAAATGTCTCAGTACAGAAGTTAATACTATAACTATCACCATCATCAACACAACATAACAATCTTCACTCAGCAACACACCATGACGTCAACACGCAGACAAGTAATGATACACCAGCACTACGCAACACATTACTCCCAGGGACACGTAACAATATTGTATTAATAAGCAGGGAAAGACGACACATGGGGAATATAGTTACGACACAATATTACTGTTATTCTGGCTGTGTATGTGAGAGTACGTGTGTAAGGCGAGATTTCCACAACTCTTACGTATATTGAGGCCAACGTACGTACAGTTATAATGAAATAGTGTATGTACGTAGTGAGATGTTTGTATTTCAAGTGCATATGTATTTTTTTCGTTTTACTGATTCACTTTAGTTGAATTCTATCTTGAGTAGTAAAGATTTTTATGTAACTCTTGTTATAAATTTGATTTGATATTGTCGGTTTGTATATTAGTATTTTAAGAAAACAACAACAACAACAACAACAACAATAACTGCTACTACTACTACTACTACTACTACTACTACTACTACTACTACTACTACTACTACTACTACTACTACTACTACTACTACAATTACTTTCTATCCCTTCCCTTTTCTTTCTTTCCCTTCTCTTCCCTTCCCTCCTCTCCCATCTCCTTCCCATCCTTTTCTTCCTCCTCTCCCCTTCCCTTCGCTTCCTTTCCCTCCCCTTCCCTTCCCTTCCCTTCCCTTCCCATCCCCACCAACACCATCACATTTCCACACTAGCGCTGCCACTAAGTAATCTGCATAACATTGACTAGTATTGGAGTCTCGGTCCTGGCAAGGCGGGGCTGAGAGGCAAAGGGGGCGGAGGGGTATGCTAGGGTGTCGATGCCTGGAGGTAGTGGCTTGATCAAGGGTTGGCTGGCTGAGTGACTGACTGACTGGCTGGCTGGCTCGCTGGCTGGCCGGCTGGTTGGGATGTGTTGGCGCATATTGACTAGGTGTTGATGTGTCTCTTGCGTGGCAGTAGTGGTGGTGCTGGTGGTGAGGAATCGAGTCTTGAGGCACGTGGTGGAGAGAGAGAGAGAGAGAGTGTGTGTGTGTGTGTGTGTGTGTGTGTGTGTGTGTGTGTTCCTAGCAGACTGAATATTGAAAGATGAGAAAAAAAATAAAATTAAAAACCAAAAAAAGAGAAAGACAGACAACGAAAGGAGTAATAAAAACAACACACCAAAGAAAGAAACAGAAGAAAGGCACAAAAAAGAAACATCCATATCATTCTTATAAAATCATACTTTTTATTTCACAAGAGAGAGAGAAGGAGGAGAAAACTTGAAAGAGAGAGAGAGAGAGACAGAACGAAAACAATAATAAACACAGCAACACTCCACTTTGCATCACTCAACGCCCTTAGAGCTACGTACGTACAGAGCGAGTACATAGCGAGGAGTAAATGGTTATATCGGTGTTTGCTCTGACAAATTAGGTGGGGAAGCAGGCGGGGGTGGAGGTGATGAAACGGGAAATGCTCCGCCACCCTTTGTGAGGCAAGGTAATGTATGCAAATTGAAGGCGTGTTTTCTGAAGGGGAAATGACGAGAAATGCCTGTGTCTTTGTGTCACTGTCTGTCTCTGTTTGTGCTTGTGGGGTTGTTTGATCATACTCGTGTGTACAGCGGTAGAGAAGTAGGCCTATCAGCTTGTAAGGTCATTGCTTTGTGGTTGTGGCGTTGTGGTTGGTATAGACTTGCCATGATTTCTGATGTGGTATAGGCTGAGTTAGTCATAGATTGGACCCTTTGAATGCTTGTTTACTTCAGACTTACCGTGGATTAAGTTTAAGAAAGCGTGGACATTAGAGTTTAGCATAGGGTCAAGTAGGCATATAGGCAAATAAGCCTCTGCCACACAGCTTGTAGACGTCATGTGGTGAATAATCAAAGTGTAATTTAGTGTGTGTTTACCGATGCTCAATTTGTCATCACCATCATCATTATTTCGTTATTTTCATTCATCTTTACGGAGCAGAACTGTGCCGTATTTTTTATTGTGTTTATCTTATCCATCTACTTATCTGTTTTGTCAAGAGTAGTTTTGCATTTATTTATTTATTTATTTATTCATTTATTATTATTTTTAGGTGATATTTTCTCTAATGTTCGTCTTTATCATGTCTTCTTCCACACACTACCTTCAGTTTTTTTTTTTTTTTAGTTTCCCTACAGGTTTCTCTATCTCTCCTGTCTTCTTTCACACACCACCTCCAGTTTTTTTTTTTTTGTCTTCCTACAGGTTTCTCTATTTCTCCTGTTTTCTTCCACACACCACCTCCAGTTTTTTAGTTTTCCTACAGGTCTCTCTCTATCTCTTGTCTTTCACACACCGTCTTCAAGTCTTGGGTCTTTCTGCTTGTCCTACTTCTGAGGCTTACCTACTTAATCCTACCCAAAAAAACACAGAAATGGCTTTGTTACAATCTACCTTTACCTACTAATAACTCTAACCTCAAATTCAGATTACATTTATATTTAAACTCTACCATTAAGATCCAGCGCAAATGAACAAGCAGCCAGTAAATGGAACACACACAGACACACACTCACACACGCCTTTATTTACCTCATACACCTGGCCAATTACCCTTAGGGACGCAACAGCACCACTACGCTCCCTCACCCGCCCGCTGCTTGCTCCGTCCTCTGAATACTAACATGAAATTCTTTGCAACATCCCATTGGAGATGCAGGATGAAAGGCTTGGGATGTTTACCGCCTCTCGTCGCCCGTGATAGGCTAATGCAAACACTCCCCTGAGATCAACCTTGTAGTGTGTTTGTCGTGACAAGCACCCGAGGAGAAGGAGGACGAGGACGAGGAAGAGGCAGAAGCTAAAGGATAAAGAGGAGGGAAAGAGCCAGGGACACAGAGATTAACCGGTCAGGAAAGGTGGGAGGAAGAAAGGGAAAAGGACAGGGAACATATTAGTAGGAGGGAAACGTAGATGGAAGAAAGGAAGGAGGAAGATTAGCAGCAGATGGTGGGATGAAAGGCAGGAATGAGGGAGAGGGATTAGCGGGTCAGAGAGAGAGAGAGAGAGAGAGAGAGAGAGAGAGAGAGAGAGAGTAAATTGGGAAGAAAAATCCGAAGGGGAATGTAAACACGACACGGAAGAGGGGACAGTGTGGCGGCTATTTCAGTGACAGCGACAGCAACAACACGCGGGTTTGTGAAGGCAACCTGTTTGTTATCGAGAATTTGTAGCGTTTAGCTTATTTCAGGCTGTAGAACATGATGAGGTGCAGGAGGAGGAAGAGGAGGAAGAGAATGAGGAGGAGGAGGAATGGAATAAAGAGGAGTAGGAAGAGTAGGAGAAACGCAGGGAAAAGCAAGAGATTCAGATATGTATGTCCTTTCTCGCTGACTAAACTATCAAACATATTCCTGCATTGAGAGGAATATGATAGCAAATGTGAAGAGAGAAGGAGGAGGAGGAGGAGGAGGAGGAGGAGGAGGAGGAATATACAAAGAATGATATTACAAGGTCTCTTATTTCTGTGATTTCTTAAGATAATGTGCTCTTTAAAATCTGCGCTTATTATTTTTCCGTTGTTCTGTGTTTCTTAGTGTTAATATCATGGGTTTAGTGTGTGTGTGTGTGTGTGTGTGTTGGTTAAATATCACTTTGTAGTTTACTGAATATCATACTCACATTCTTTTAATCCAAAACTACATCTAGCATCGTGTTAACCTATTTTATCTATCTGCGTTCTCCTTATTACCATTGTCTTTCTTGATAATGCTGGTGGTGGTAGTGGTCATAGCGGCGGCTTTCCTCTCCTGTCCAAACCAGTTTTTCTTCAGCATTGATGTAATATTTCAGTGAGAATGTGTTACGCCAGCACCGTTGGAGACAAGTGTGTAGGCATATAATTAACAAATCCCCGGCCAGCTGGTGTTGGTTTTACTCTGCTGTTAAATATATGTTAATGTATTGAGGAATATTGATACGGAGAAAGAGAAAGAGATGCAGGAGGAAGACGAGGAGGAGGAGGAGGAGGAGGAGGAGGAGGAGAAAGAGAATATGATATAAGGACAAAAAAATATGTAAGTTCCTTCTTCCTGACGTTAAAACTGACACAGAGGGAACAGAGAAGAAAGAAAGAAATAGAAAAAAAAAGAATAAGAAAAATACGAATAAGAGGAGAATAAAGAAGAACTGAAGAAAATGAGTTAGCCAGAAACTTAATCCTCGTGAGAGAGAGAGAGAG
The DNA here is from genome assembly GCF_017591435.1 of Portunus trituberculatus. Classification (NCBI taxonomy): domain Eukaryota; kingdom Metazoa; phylum Arthropoda; class Malacostraca; order Decapoda; family Portunidae; genus Portunus; species Portunus trituberculatus. The sequence goes on from NC_059269.1 coordinate 17,563,066, forward strand.
AGAGAGAGAGAGAGAGAGAGCACCACACGGACTGGGAACATGCAAATAAAGATAAGGAAGAAACAGGCGGAGGATTACAGGCGATGATAACTGGGAGGATGATAGAAGGGACAATATTAGGAGGTAAATATATATTACACTGAATATATTAAGGAGTGTAAGGAGAGGGTGGGAGATAAGAAGCTAAAATGAACCGTGTGTGTGTGTGTGTGTGTGTGTGTGTGTGTGTGTGTGTTAGATCACTTTTTTCTCTCTTTCTTTTATTTGCTATCTTTAACAAGTAACGTCTGGCAGTTTCCGGTGATGCAAATGTGACAGGTGATGTTCCAAAAAATAAATAGAGTAAAAGTAAGGAAAATATTTATGCAAAGTACAAGACAAGATCCTTCATCGTCATATCACGGAATTTATGAACCTGTCTGAATTTTTGTATTACTCGACTCTCTCTCTCTCTCTCTCTCTCTCTCTCTCTCTCTCTCTCTCTCTCTCTCTCTCTCTCTCTCTCTCTCTCTCTCTCTTGGAGTGATGTAAATAAAAAAGAGAAAGAGAAGTATCGAGAAATTCAAGAGAAAAAAAGAGAAGGAAGAGGAAGAGGTTAGAAGTAGATGGATGAATAGGAGGAGGAGTAGGAGTAGTAGTAGTAGTAGTAGTAGTAGTAGTAGTAGTAGTAGTAGCAGTAGTAGAAGGAGGAGGAAAAGAGGAATACACTACATCAGTCATGGCCATCCTCCTCCTCCTCCTCCTCCTCCTCCTCCTCCTCCTCCTCCTCCTCCTCCTCCTCCTCCTCCTCCTCCTCCTCCTTGTTAGTGTTGTCCTGTACTATGTTTGTGCCATTTACCTATATCTGTCCCCCTTCTTGGCTGCCGCCCAAAAGTTTGTGTGTGTGTGTGTGTGTGTGTGTGTGTGTGTGTGTGTGTGTGTGTGTAACTGAGGCCTTGGAATGTATTGGCTTCGTTGCGTTGTTGTTGTTTTCTTTCTTTTTCTTTGTTTGTGGTTTTGGTGGTCCTTTCTTCCTTTCCTTCCTTCCTTTCCTTTCCTTCCTTCCTTCCTTCCTTCCAATCTCCAATCACTCACACATTCCTATCTTCCTTCACTCATTAACCCTCCAAACATCCATACATAAAACCATTCTCTCCCACTTTTTCCCCCACACAGTATTCCCAGCAGTGCTTTTCTATACCTCCTGCTTCTCACTTCTTCGTTCCCTCAATATTTCTCCCTGCACTGCCCCACCTGCTCGTCGCCGTGAGTGGCATCTGTACTCGCCAGGTGACGTCAGCTGTCTCTCCCTTCCAACGTTACTTTCGAATCCAGAGTGTCAGGATAGAAGCCGAGCCATAACACTTTGACGAGAGAGAGAGAGAGAGAGAGAGAGAGAGAGAGAGAGAGAGAGAGAGAGAGAGAGAGAGAGAGAGATTGTGTGGTTGAGATTTTGTTAATGTGATAGAGATATTTTGAAATTGTGGTTGAGATTTTGTTAATGTGATAGAGATATTTTGAAGATTGTCTTGAGTTATGTTTTGAGAGAGAGAGAGAGAGAGAGAGAGAGAGAGAGAGAGAGAGAGAGAGAGAGAGAGAGAGAGAGAGAGAGAGAGAGAGAGAGAGAGAGAGAGAGACAACTATTTGGTTTTGATAATGCGGTATAGATATTTCGAATTTTTCTTTAGTTGACTTAGTGTTTTGTAAAGGAGAATAAGGGTCGAGAGAGAGAGAGAGAGAGAGAGAGAGAGAGAGAGAGAGAGAGAGAGAGAGAGAGAGAATATGCAATTAGCCCAAAATACCAGTTGCGTTAGTGTATGTAGTTTACTGAAGACGGAAATGGAGGGAAATTATGATGGATAAGAATTTAGAAAGAGAGGATGAAAAACACAAGAATATAAAAACAAAGGGGAAAGGAGTAGGTGGGAATGATTGAGGAGCTTGAGCGGGAACACGAGGACCTGAAGACCCAAAGAGGGAGAAGGTGAGGAGGAGACGAAATGGCGTGACCCAGGTAGATTAATTACTCCCTTGAGCACATGCATCTGCAAATCGGATATCTGACAGCGCCTGCTTATGGATCACGGCAGGAGGGCCGAGAGTGACGTGGCATTAGCTTTTTATCCTTCGTGATGCTTCGCTTGGCCAAATAGAGGATTGGTGGAGCTTGGGGTAATGAGAGCTTCGCGTGGAGGAGCTAGTCGAGGGAGACATGGCTTTGGTGAAACAAAACTAGACACTTCAAAGGCTAAAACTTAAGAATGTAAAATGAATAAAGGAAGTCTGTTAGGTTAAGAAGCGATGCATGTCATAGGTCAGCCTCTTCAGTACCAGGAAGGTTTTCCATATTCATTCTGCTTACTATTTGGTGATTTTATAAAGTTCAGAAACTTATTTGGGGTATTGAAATAGTGAAGACTGTGGCTCTTAATCTTCTAACCTCCATAGACCTTTCCTAATGTAAATAAAATAGTCAAATCACACCCAAAATTTAAGGTAAAAGTGCGTCTCAGTATTGAAGGGGTTAAGAACTTCAGAATATGGTCATGAAAGAATTTGTAAGACGCATTTAGGGATACACATGACGTTACCTATGAAAAAAGAAGTAAAAATTGCAAGAATTGTGTCATTTATAAACCTAGGAGCCGTTTCAGCATATGGAAATAAGGGAGATCAGAAGGAAATAAGAAAATGAGAGCGTTTGAAGGACTATGGAAGAAAAAACAAACACGTATTTTTACCTAGCAGTGAGATATTAATATTGTTCGGACATCGTTCCTTTTTGTATTAACCTTAAGACGAAGTAATGTGCTGTACAATTATATAAGCTAACAATATAAATTTAATCATTCTCGTATTTTTTCATTGAAAGCTCTAAGTTAACATTCCGATTTCATCAAACGTGTACTTTTCATAGATACGGTAGAAATTTGCTTTATTCATCTACTTAATCTATTCACTGGTACATAAGGTAACAGTCCCAGTTTCTTCATTATTCACGGAGCCAATAGAGGGAGAGATGATGGGAGTTGTGAGGACGTGTATACCCTCCTGTTTTTTGGTGGTGTCAGAGTGTCAGGCGGGCGGCGGGACAGCAAGGGTGGGTCTGTGTGTGGTTGTCTGGGGTGAGTCATGCAGGGAGTTTGAGGGAAGGTGAAGTGACTGCTCAAAGGCACCTGAACTAACCTTTCTCTACATTCTCATTCCTATAAAAATAAGTTTGTTATCAATACTAGGACATATTTTTTCCTTGAGATTTTGTACAATTAGACCATTTTATTGGCATTAGGAATGGTCTATGCTGTTCAGAAGATTAATAGCCACAGTCTCTACTATTCTAATCCCCAATTAAGTTTCTCAAGCTGAATGAATATGGAAACGCGTCATGGTACTAAAGGGGTTAACTTATAGAAATTAGAAAGAGACCTGCTAATATTCTCCCAGTTTTGGACTTTAGCAAAGGAAATTTTAGTAGATGGAGAAGTCAAGATTGAAGATAAGCACTGAATAACGGAAACTAGGTGGACAAACTTAGAAAATAAAGGAAGCTGCAAGAAGGTCTTCATGTCTAAACACTTGCCATTAACTATATAAAACATCCGTACATTTTTTTACCTATCATCACCCATAAATTTGTCTAATCCTCTTTTTAAACCTCCTAATGACTCGGCACTAACAACCTGATTACTGAGTCCTTTCTATCCATCCACTACCATTTAAGAAACTTTTTAGAATAACGTGAGGTATTTCTGCCCATGCTTTGGGGTCCGAGGGGTCTCCAAGCGCACGGGTTCGAATCCTGTCCACGGTCCGAGTGTTGGTTGGGCTTCCTCACTCGGGGCAACGGTTTCTTAGCGGGTGGGCTTTGAGATACCCCAAAAAGTAACCCTTTTAGTCCATAAATTCCTGTGAAAAGCCCACATGGTATAAATAAAAATCTCTCTCTCTCTCTCTCTCTCTCTCTCTCTCTCTCTCTCTCTCTCTCTCTCTCTCTTGGAGGTAATAGTTCAAAGTGCCTGGATTTAAAGCTTTTCTATTCATACTTTTGTTTATCGGCAGCACGACTTGAAATCCTGTCCGAGCGGTAACCTTGAAAACGAACTAGATAATATTGTTCCCTTTGCATTCATCCAGCTTAGATAAATTACAGTGAAGCTTACAGAACATGAATAGTTTCCTCGCTTCATCGTGTTTAATTAACCGGTGCATTCACTTACTGTATTATTTGCCTCTCTCTCTCTCTCTCTCTCTCTCTCTCTCTCTCTCTCTCTCTCTCTCTCGCTCTCGCTTTAGCTCTCGCCAGCAAAACAGTTTCCTCTCTTAATGAAATATGGACGTTGATCAAATAAAAGCCGACAAAGCTTCGAAAGTGACTACATGATGAAAGGTTTACGAGCGATTAAAAAGAAATGCAAGGTAGGATTTGAACGCGTTACCTGCCTGCGACCTGCTGCTGCTGTTGCCTTGACCTTTCTCCCACACCCTCACGGCTGCTGAAGGCGCTGCTGGTGCTGGTTAGGGCTTCAGAAAAAAAATACACACAGCTTTCTATTTTGGTTTGGTTTAAGTTTGGTTTGGGTTGATGATAATGTTTGATTTTCTATTGAGTTAAAGATTGGGTTAGATTGATATCTTGTTGAAGGAATGTGTGGATCAACACAAGTTATTCACTGTTTCTATTCACTTAATACAAGTTTTTATTCAGAGAAGTGCGTTTTGTGTTTAAGATATTGTATAGAGGAGCTGATAAAATATTTTGGTTTTCCGTAGCGACAGAAGTAGATTTAATGGATGCACTGGTTGAAAAATAACTTGATAAAGACTGTACTTTAAATTCACTCTAGTAAATTGGATAGAGCAAATAAGAATATTGAAAAATAAGGCTTAATAGTTTTCATTGACACAAAAGTGAGTATGGTGGATAAAACTTGTGAATACATGAATAGATAAAGAGTAAAGTATTACATTCACGTAAATATAGGTAAGGTAGTTACAGTATTGAAAAAGTAAATAGACAGAATTCTTTTATTTTCTGATTGCTCACAGAAAAGAAAAAAATGTGTCATACAAATATTGAACAAATAAACAGCTAAAACACAACTAATAAAAACAATTAGCTCAAGATAACAAAATACAAACTTATACTGTTAAAACAATTAATGAAAATACCCAAGACATGAACAAACAACACAAGTAACACCGGAGACCACAAAACCCATACCAGCCTGCCAGGAAGCTCACACAACAACACGGACAATCAAGCAGGGAACTAATTACGCAACAATACTTAATACACGCTAACAATGATAGTAAATATAACCAAATAGAATGCCGGCGTGATAGTGTAGCATTGCAGCGGTGGTTCCTTCTTCCGAGCAGAAATATTGTGACGTTAAGTGAGTTTGGTTTTTGCGCGTCAGGAAAAATAAATTAGCGTTTTCATTATGTGTGTGAAGGGAAGGTGGGGTGATTGTTTTTGCTGTTATTGTTGTTGCTTTTGTTGTTGCTGTTGTTGTTGGTGGTGTTGCCAGGTGGTGGCAGTGACTCTAGGTGTATAAATGGTTCGATATTTCTTTCTCTCCTTCAGAAAACGAATGAAATGAGAAAAAAACAAGTGAAAGCTGAGGAATTTAGCGAATTGTCATTGTGTTTCGTTGTGTTTTTTAATGTAAGGTTGCTTGAGAGAGAGAGAGAGAGAGAGAGAGAGAGAGAGAGAGAGAGAGAGAGAGAGAGAGCTACAGAGAGAGAGAGATAAGCAGACGTCCGTGGAGAAAGGGGGCGACAGGAACGCAACACAGAGGGGGGCGGGGGTCAGTTCGGCGCCATTTTGTGCGTCACGTGTCACGACTGCGTCCATCTTGTAACACACACACACACACACACACACACACACACACACACACACACACACACACACACACACACACACACACACACACACACACACATATGCACATATATACTTTACGTACACGCACAGCCACACACACACACACACACACACACACACACACACACACACACGCAAGCATGCATTTTACATTCGATATCCAGTAGTCGCCATTTTGTGCACTGCCAGGCTGTCGTCACCACCGGAAATGGGTCCTGGCGCGCGTCACCTGGCGCGAGAGAGAGAGAGAGAGAGAGAGAGAGAGAGAGAGAGGGGTATATGTAAGTCATAGTTGGTCAGTTGTTTTTTTCTTTTTTTTCTGGGTTGTGGTAGGGATTTTCTCTCTCTCTCTCTCTCTCTCTCTCTCTCTCTCTCTCTCTCTCTCTCTCTCTCTCTCTCTCTCTCTCTCTCTCTCTCTCTCTCAAGTTTGGTTCTCTTCCTCTTCGTCTTATTGTTGTATTTTAGAAGGTAATGACTTTCTTCTTTCTCTTCTTAATTTTTTCAGTTTATTATTATTATTATTATTATTATTATTATTATTATTATTATTATTATTATTATTATTATTATTTTTATTATTATTATTGACTTAGCTACTAATGTCTCTTCTCTTCCTCTCCCTCAGGTTGGTGTTGATAAGAAAAAAAATCACAACTAAAGCAGGTGACAGAGTACGACTATTAGTGGTAGGAGTGTTTATTGGGAAAGTATGTTGCTGTGTTGTTGTTGTTGTTGTTGTTGTGGTTGTAGTGGTGGTGATGGGGGTGGTGGTGGTGATGGTGGTGGTGTTGTTGTAAATGTCTTCTTCTTCTTCTTCTTCTTCTTCTTCTTCTTCATCATCATCATCATCATCATCTTCTTCTTCTTCTTCTTCTTCTTCTTCTTCTTCTTCTTCTTCTTCTTCTTCTTCTTCTTCTTCTTCTTCCTTCCTTCCTTCCTTCCTTCCTTCCTCCTTCCTTCCTTCCTTCCTCCTCCTCCTCCTCCCTCCTCCCTCCCTCTCCCTCCTCCTCCCTCCCTCCCTCCCTCCTTCCTTCCTCCCTCCCTCCCACCAACACCACCACCACCACCACCACCACCGCTGCCACCTAATAAAAAAGAAATATATACATACATACACACACACATATGTAATTGAACGCCTTAAAAAACGCATTCCTTGGCGAAGAACCCGGAAGGAGAGCAGTGCAGAGACGCTATACTAAAAGACGAGTTCTCAAAGGGTTTATCAGGGAGTGTTTGAAATGATCCACGCACGCCAGGGTGATCAAAGGAATATATAGGCCTGGATCTGGACGAATAAGGTTGAAGGGAAGAGCTGGAAAAGGATGGGGAGAGGTGAGGTTAGGGAACGGTTTGGCTGGCTGGCTGGCTGGGACGTAAGCATCCTGTAGGGCGAAGGGCGTGTATAGGATAAAGTGAATTGAAACGAAGTGCTTTATAGAGGAGACACGCATCTCATACTAGGAATCTGAGGCAATCTGAAGGGAGTGTCTGTCCATGGGGCGTTCAGATGGAGCCTTGGTGTGGAACTGGGTGGAAGGTATTGAGGGATGGACTCTCACGTGTTGGGTGTTGGCTGGGGTGGAGCAAAATATAAGTCTTGGTTGTGGAGAGAAAAGAAAAAAACTAAAATTAAGAAAGGAATATATGTAACTGGTGCTAATTTGGTAAAGAGATTAACCCCTTCAGTACTGGGACACATTTTTACCTTGAGATTTGTGTACCATTAGAACATTTTATTGACATTAGGGAGGGTGTATGGAGGTCACAAGATTAATGGCCACAGTCTTCACAGTATTTTAGTCCCCCACATGAGTTTGTGAAGTTGTAGAAAATCACCAAATAGTCACCACAAGGAATATAGAAATGCGTCATAGTACTGAAGGGGTTAATATGAAGAAAGGTATTAAAGAGATGTACATTCAAGCATTAGGTGTTGCTTGGGGTAACGTAGAGTATAAGTCTGAGAAAGAATGTATAAACCAAATAATTCATGGGAAATACTTAAAACTTAGATGGAAAAGGAGGGAAGTAAAATCAAGGAATACAGAGAGGTAATGTTACTTTGTGGTGATGGCGGTGGTGACAGTGATGAAGTGAGTTTCTATGCGTTATTATTGTTTTTGTTGAGACATGTAGACAAGTTGTAGGAGGTGAAAAGAAACACAGGTGCAGGGAGGTGAGTTTTGCTGGTGCTTCCAATTCCCCTGAAGAAGCATCAGCGAAACTAGTCGGGAATAAACTCACCTTCCTGCACCTGTGTTTCTTTTCACCTCCTCCATTATTGTTTTTGTTACACGTGGTAATATTTTGAGGTTCAGAATGAGAGAGAGAGAGAGAGAGAGAGAGAGAGAGAGAGATGCACATACAAAAGTACCGCACCTACCACCACCACCACCACCACCACCCCCGATGTGCCTGCGAGGGTAGTGAGGCGGGTAGGCAGAGTTGCAGAGGGGAGCTGGCTGGCGAACCCCACGAGCCGACCACCCTGTCCTACCCTTCCTTACTTTCCCTCCCCGTGCCTCCCGCCCCTGCTGGCCCTCGCTCACCCTTGCACCCTCCCCGCCGCGCCCTCAGGAGACCCTACATTAAGCCTCTGGATGGTGGCAGGGACGGGGGTTACGAGGGGCAGAAGCTGTTGTTTTACCTTGTCAGTTGTGCGGCTTTTATGCTGTGTCCCTTTCTCTCTCTCTCTCTCTCTCTCTCTCTCTCTCTCTCTCTCTCTCTCTCTCTCTCTCTCTCTCTCTCTCTCTGTTTGGGCGTGTTGGAGTCTGTCGCAGGTGTATTAAATTGGAATTTCACACACACACACACACACACACACACACACACACACACACACACACACACACACACACACACACACACACACACATGGTAAGGGCTATTGATACTCCTCTTATTCAAACCGAGTCTATTGTCCTGCCAGCAGCTAGTGTGTGTGTGTGTGTGTGTGTGTGTGTGTGTGTGTGTGTGTGTGTGTGTGTGTGAGTGTGTTTGTGTTAGTCAGCTGGGGAAGAAGGTAGAGACTGACGAAGGCAAGAAGGCAAAGTCCTATACCTACTACTACTACCACTGCTACTACTACTACTACTGCTACTACTGCTGTTCCTGCAGCAGTAGAGAGGAGGCGATGGGGAGCGAATGGGCCTGGGGTAGCGGAGCGTGGCTGGGCGGGCGGGCGACGGTGCTTCTGGTGTTATGTCCGTAGTTCTGACGAGTTGAGCGAGGGGGAATGACTCTAGGGGGAAGGAGGAGGCCGTTAGTGAAGGCCAACCAAGGGGGAGGAGTGCCATAGGGGAGAGGGACTGCTGGTGATGGAGTGAGAGAGGGAAGGAGAGAGGGAGTAGGCAGATGAGGGGCGCGGATGTTGCGGGGGAAAATGCAAAGTTTGGGAGTGAGGGAGAAGGGTAGTGGTGGTGGTGTTGGGACTGAGAGGCGTGAGGTTTTCAGGGCCAGCGCAAGATTTGAGGGAGCCGTGGGAGTGGAATTAAAGGCTGGCGGTGTTGGGTGACTGACAGGGTAGTGCGCTGAGGGAGGAAGGGAACATGTGCCGCGGGGATGCTGGAAAGCGAGGGAGGCGGCCAGGAAGGAAGGACTATAGGCAAGGGAGAGTGTAGGTACAGTAGAGGCGGACGCTAATAAATGTTGAATGTGGGTTGGGTTGTTGGGGAGGGCTTGAGGACATCTTTACTTATACTGCTGTTACTGCTACTTCTGCTGTTTCTACTTCATCACTTCTGCTGTTGGTGTTATTACTACTACTACTACTACTACTACTACTACTACTACTACTACTACTACTACTACTACTACTACTACTACTAGTCACCACCTCCATCACCACCACACCGGAAAGGTAATACTACACACACACACACACACACACACACACACACACACACACACACACACACACACACACACACACACACACGGATATTGTACTACGTCTATACTGGAGCGACAATTGTTCCAGCTCCCCGAATTGTAGATAATATCCTATGTCCCTTGAGAGTGAGCGAACTGTACACCACTATTCTCTCTCTCTCTCTCTCTCTCTCTCTCTCTCTCTCTCTCTCTCTCTCTCTCTCTCTCTCGTCCAGTACTACCTATTCCCTTACTCAACTAGTACCTTCCCTTCTCTGTATCCCGTTTCTCTCTATATCCCTCTCTACTCTCCCTCTCTCGCTTCCTCTCCCTCTCTCTGTGCGGCCCCTGGCGTCGAGTACTCGTACATGTGACATTGCAGGTCGAGTCGTGTGGCCAAATGTTACGCCCGTGTCCTATTGAATCGCCGCAAACTTGTTTTTAGTTGACCCATAAATATTTATGTAGGTAGATCGATCGATATTGCATCCCCCTCTGTCCCTCTCCCTACTTTCCCTCCTGCTGGTACTACTGCTACTGTTGTTCCTGCTTGCTTTCAATGTTCCCTCAAGTTTTACACCGTATTTTAGAGGGGCGAGTGTTTTGCGCGTGTTGTGTGTTGCTGTATTGGTGTGTGGTGCCGTGTTGTGTATGTGCGTGTATGTGCGTTTGTGTGTGTGTGGTTGTTGTTGCTTGCGTCTAGTATTCCCTCAGGTTTCCGCCGTGTTGCTGTTTTAAAGTTGGTGTTAGTGTTGTTTTGTGTTGTATGGTGTTGCGGTGGTGTGTTGACCATGGTTGCCCTGGCTTGGTTGAGAGAGAGAGAGAGAGAGAGAGAGAGAGAGAGAGAGGAGAGTTTGTGGTGCTTTTGATCAAGGCAACATTGTGCATTTGAAGTGTGTGTGTGTGTGTGTGTGTAGAGAGAGAGAGAGAGAGAGAGAGAGAGAGAGAGAGAGGAATGGATGATGACACAAACTCTCTCTCTCTCTCTCTCTCTCTCTCTCTCTCTCTCTCTCTCTAACACCAATGATGCCAGTGGATGCATCACCTCGGATTGGCGGTGGCTGGGTGGCGCGGACGGCTTAGTAATAGCTAGTAGTGTGAAGATGATGTTTGTTATTATACAGGTGGCGGTGATTAGAAGGGAAAAGTGACGGGAAGGAGGAGAGTTTGCCGTGATTAGAGTCTAGAGGCGTTTAGGATTCTTTGCCCCCTTCGTGTGTGCTAGGGGAGGACTAAATGAAAACTGTGATGGGGGGAGATAGTGTGTGTTTAGAGAGAGAGAGAGAGAGAGTGGGTGTGTGTGTGTGTGTGTGTGTATTTCGAAAATAGTGTTTTTTCGAAGTGTTTTGTAAGGCATTATTCTTTTTTTTTATCTTTATTTATGTATTTGTCTGTATTTATTTATTTATTTATCTATTCATCATTATTATCTTATTTTTCTTCTATTTCTACTTCTCCTTTCCTCTTCTTCCTCTTCCTTCTATTACTACTAATACTCTTAATACTCTTAAACTACTAATTTTCACCTTCACTTCTTCATTATTCATTATTACTATCGTTCTTATACCCATCCCACATTCTCCTCCCTCTCCTATTCCCCATTCTATAACCCTATTAACAAACCTATCTATTCTCATCAATCCTTCAATACCACCACCACCACCACCACCACGACGAAGACAGAAGGTATAGAGGAAAGTGGAAACCTGCTGGCCAATCATCGTTAGCTGGAAGGATGTTGGTGACGGTCTCCTTAGCATCAGCCCAATCACTACCCTGCACCACCTGCCTCTCGAGTACCCATCACAATACACGGGCAGGGAGTGGTGGAGGGTGTAGTACTATACATGTGTGCGTCTATGGTTCCTCAATAGGCCTTGTGGTGGTGGTAGTGGTGGTGGTGGTGGTGGTGCCTCAAGTCTCCTTTGTGTTCCAATCTAGGCGACGGGAATAGGGGAAGGGTGATTGAGCAGGAAGAAGAGTAGGAGATGGAAGAGTAGATGAAGGAGGGGATAGTGGAGATGAAGCGATGTATAGAAGGGAAAGGAGGTGTAGGAGGAGATGGAAAGGTTTCAGATTCAGATTTTTTTTTATTATCCACCAAAGTGTTTATTACGCAAATGGCAATGAACACTGTGTAATTACAATAAACACATGGATTACAATGGTTTCAAATGCGTGTTTTCTGTTATCACATATAGCTACAATATAAACCAAACCAGAGTGATTAAAAAAAACAAAGCATAAAATAGATAAAATAGAATGAGGAAATAGAGGGATGTGTAGAAAGACGTGGAATAGGAGAAGATTTGTGAAGAAGGAAAACTGACAAAAATTATAGTATTTGGAATAGAAAAGGATGAAAAATAAGGAATAAAATAGTAGCAGAAAGTTTGTGAAGAAGGAAAACTGTAAAAAGTATAAGATTTGAAATAAAAAATATGAAAATAAGGGATACTAAAAGAAGCCATTAGACCCAAACGTGGCATTGCTTGAGGGAAACATGCTTACTTACCTATTTCCACCTTTCGGAAACTGCAAGAAGCCATCAGACCCAAACGCGACATTGCTTGAACGAAAAAACTACTTATTTCCACTATCACCCCCATTCATAACAGCAACCATGCAGGACACGTAGGGAGGGAGTGGCGGGACCTGCGGCACTCCAGGAAACACCGCACCTCGCCCTGCTATTTAAACTTAGAGAAGAAATGTTGTAAAAGTGTCCGCACGTGTTTGATGCATTGGGTATTTTATACAGTGACTCCCAGCGCGCCACTGGGAAAATAATGGAACAAAGCAATAAAGTTTTAAAGGCGAAAAAAAATATTAAAGTTATTTGAACTTTGGAAATAAAAGAGTGATCCAGCAAAAAACAGGAAGGTGATGTCAAAGGGAATAAAAGACACAAATGCTGCATTTTATAATTGCATTTATTTATTTATTTGTTTATTTTACTGGCGTATTTACCTGTTCGCTCACGTGTGCTACCTGTATTCATTCATTTATTTATTTATTTACTGGTTTTTGAATTTTGGAATTAATTGCATTTGTTTATTCATTTTTTGTGCTTAAATATTTTCTCTTACTCATGTGTACCTTCATTTATTTTATTTCATCATTTATTTACTGGTGTCTGTTTATATGTGCATTTGAATTTGGAATCTGTGTAAAGAGTGCATGCGTTGTTAGTCTGCTTGCTGTGGTGGTAGCGGCGGTGGTGGTGGTGGTAGTGGTGGTGGTAGTGGTGGTGATGGTGTATACCTGTAATAGTAACACATAGTCTAGAACGCTTTTCTCTCTCCACGACTATTTTTAAAAGCCACGTAGTTGATAAGCCAGTTTCTCAAGTGTTTTTCCTATTAATAATGTAGAAATCTTCTTAATCCATCACTAGAGCCATATGAATATTATCAAAAGGCCGTGGAACTTTATTTAGAGCCTTTTAAATATAGTGGTGGTGCAGCGCAGAGGTGTTTAAGAATGTGGTCCAGTGTAGCGGCGCCAGACTGTCGCTGCCCCGCTGAGCCTTAGCGCTCTGACCACTTAACGCCCTCACAGCGGAAGCACAGCGCCTACTGACTGCATTGTACACCACTACACTGCTTTATCTCAGCTTCTTTCTGCTCGTTATGTACTGTGAGAGTATCGTGTTTTTAGTTAGAGAAGTGATAATGGGTTGAAGATTATGGTAGGTTCCAGTGGGCCTTTTTTTCTAATATTTTGTTTTCCTTGGCAGATTTCCCTCTTGCGTAAAAAGAAAAATAAATAAAAGAAAAGGTTTGACAAAGATTGGTTCGCAGAGTGGCAGATGAATGAAGTCTAATCTGATTGTTAGTGTTGAGTCATTAGAGAGTTTTAAGCCCTTCAGTAACAGGACACGTTTACATATTCATTTTGTTCATTATTTGGTGATTTTCTACAGCTTCAGAAACTTATGTGGGGAATTAAAATAGTGAAGGCTGTGGCCATTAATCTTTTGACCTCCATAGACCCTTCCTAATGTCAATAAAATGGTGTAATCATACCTAAAGCTTAAGGCAAAAATGCGTCCCCAGTACTGAAGTGTTTAAAGGAAGGCTAGATAAAGTTATGCATGGGAGTAATAGGTAGAAATGTGTACGTGTAGGTCTGATCTGACTCCTGTATAGCCTTTGATTTATTTTGTTCTTGCGTTACTTAAAGTTTATAGTTGGGGTTATGATAAATGATCTCTCTCTCTCTCTCTCTCTCTCTCTCTCTCTCTCTCTCTCTCTCTCTCTCTCTCTCTCTCTCTCTCTCTCTCTCTCTCTCTCTCTCATATTTTCCTTCCTTCATTTCTTTCTTTTCTTTCCTCTCTCCATTCCTCCTTCCTCCTCCTCCCTTCTGCAATTCCTAACGGGCCTAACCTTTCATTTTCGCTCATTTCTTCCCTTTACTGTATTACTTACCTATCTGCCCTTTCCCTCATTCTCCTTCCCTTGCCGCCGCTGCCCCTGCTTCCTCGCCATCCCTAGCCCTTCCGCCCCTCCCTCAGTGCGTCGGCTTGCAAGGGAAAGCCTGTAACTCATTCATTTTTTCCCCTTAAGACGAGAGGGAAGGCTGGATATTCGTCTCTTTCCTTGAGGGTGTCTGAGTAGCTTCGTGTGTGTGTGTGTGTGTGTGTGTGTGTGTGTGTGTGTGGCGGGTGGGGAGGGCGGGTTCATAAATTCTATACGTCTGTCTATCTAGTCATCTATTTTTTTTTTTATCTATTTATATGATTTTCTTTTCTCTTCTTTCATTTCTCTTCTTTCTTTTCTCTCTTCTGTTTTTTTTTCAATTATTTTTTCCGGGTTTTTCTTTCTTCATCTTCGTGTTTTTATTTTTTTCTTTCTTCTTTGTGTAGTCTTCGCGTTGGTCCTAGCTCATTACCTTTCTCTCTCTCTCTCTCTCTCTCTCTCTCTCTCTCTCTCTCTCTCTCTCTCTCTCTCTCTCTCTCTCTCTCTCTCTCTCTCTCTCTCTCCCCTCCGTCATTCTTTCTGACAAACTTTCCCCTTCGTTTCATTAGACTCCGCCCACCGCTTTATTAATTCTTGGTTTCGACTTCTTCCTCTTCTTCTTCTTCTTCTTCTTCTTCTTCTTCTTCTTCTTCTTCTTCTTCTTCTTCCTCTTTCACTTCTTCCAGTTGACGTTTTTTTTTCCTTTTTTTTCTTTTTAACTCATTTTCCGTCTTCCTCCTCCTCCTCTGCTCAGATGCTCCTGTTTGTTAGCTTAAGTTAAGTGTGTGTGTGTGTGTGTGTGTGTGTGTGTGTGTGTGTGTGTGTGTGTGTGTGTGTGTGTGTGAGGGAACCAGCTGGATTTTGAAGCATCCCTCCCTCTTTCCCACTTTCCTTCCCTCCCTCCTTCTCTCCTACCTTCCTTCCTTCCCTCCTTCCCTTCCTCCTTCCTTCCTTCCCTCCTTCCCTTCCTCCTTCCCTCCCTCTCACGTTACTCGTTGTGTTGACAGTGTGGGCTTAGATGAGGAGGAGGAGGAGGCGGAGGAAAGAAAGAGAAGAGGAGGAAAGAAGGAGGGAGAAAAAGAATAAGTTGGTTAGGTCTTTCCTATTTCCCTTTTACTTTTCCATTCCTTCTTCCCTCAACGCGATCGTGATGTTAAATATTTGTCGTTTTGAAGGAAATGGGCCGCCGTGGTACAGTGGAACCATGCGTGCTTTGGGGTCCGAGGGGTCTCCAAGCGCACGGGTTCGAATCCTGTCCACGGTCCGAGTGTGGTTGGGCTTCCTCACTCGGGGCAATGGTTTCCTAGCGGGTGGGCTTTGAGATAGGAGGTACCAAAAAAAGTATCCCCTTCAGCCCTTAAAATCCCGTGAAAAGCCATCATGGTATAAGTAAAAAAATATATATAAATAAAATGGTGTGTTTAGTCACCTACGGTATTTCTTTTGTGTATCTATTTATTTTTTTCTACTTTCGTTTCTGTTCGTAAAGGAGAGATTGATTGATCTTTAGATGAATATTGTTGGTGTTCTTTTTCATGATCGTTGAACAGAGGGTATATTCTCTCTCTCTCTCTCTCTCTCTCTCTCTCTCTCTCTCTCTCTCTCTCTCTCTCTCTCTCTCTCTCTCTCTCTCTCTCTCTCTCTCTCTCTCTCTCTCTCTCTCTCTCTCTCTCATGGTAAGATCAAGTCCGTATTACAGTTTTCTTGAGAGAGAGAGAGAGAGAGAGAGAGAGAGAGAGAGAGTTAATGACATTCCTCAGTGAAAAAGAAAGGAATAAAATCTTTACAGTTGAAGTTGAACCTCTGCGTTGAGACTACTTTCTCTCTCTCTCTCTCTCTCTCTCTCTCTCTCTCTCTCTCTCTCTCTCTCTCTCTCTCTCTCTCTCTCTCTCTCTCTCTCTGAGGTAATTTAATTTTCTTTTCTTTCGCTCTGGTATAGATGAAGTGGCAAAAACTTTTTCGCATTTTATTTTTTGTGTATATCTTTCTTCCATCTCGCCTCTTATTCTTGTGTCCTTCACTTAACTTCACTTAACTTTGACTAACCTAACTGAATTCATATATCTCTCTTAACTTTCTACTTGGTCTACCTTATTGAACTTAACCAAACATAACCAAAGCTACTGTAACTTCACCAAAGCTATCCTAATCTAACGGAAGCAAACTTGAGCTAATCTGACCTGACTTAACTTAACCAAACTTCACCAAAGCTAACCTCTCATATCTTTGACAAACTTAATCTAATGTAACATCACCAAATTTAACCCAACCTAATATTTTCTAAAGTTAAGCCAAATCTAACCTTATCTTACCTTACCTTACCTTACCTAACCTAACCTAACCTAACCTAACCTAACCTTACCGAACCCAACCTAACCTAACCTTACCGAACCCAACCTAACCTAACCTTACAGAACCTAACCTAACCTTACCGAACCTAACCTAACCTAACCTAACCTTACCTAACCTAACCTAACCTTACCGAACCCAACCTAACCTAACCTAACCTAACCTAACCTTACAGAACCTAACCTAACCTAACCTTACCGAACTTAACCTAACCTAACCTTACCGAACCTAACCTAACCTAACCTAACCTTACCGAACCTAACCTAACCTAACCTTACAGAACCTAACCTAACCTTACCTTACCTAACCTAACCTAACCTTACCGAACCTAACCTTACCGAACCTAACCTAACCTAACCTAACCTAACCTAACTTAACCTAACCTAACCTAACCTAACCTTACCGAACCCAACCTAACCTAACCTAACCTAACCTAACCTAACCATCTGTAATACAACCTAAACCTTTCTCAAACTGAAGAGAGAAGAGCTACCATTCCTCTCAAGCGTTCTTTCATGCTCCTCTTATGTACAGATGGCAGAGTGTGTGCATGCGTCCCACCCTCTCTCACTTCCTCCCTCTCTTACTCTTTCACCCTCTCTTCCCATTTTGAAAGAGTAAAAGAGGAAGAGAATGAAAGAAAGGGAAGTTATACGCGTAGTTTCCTCTTGTGTTGGTGAAAATAATGGCAACAGTGGTGAAGGAGGAACAGGAGATGCTAGACAGGTGATTAAAGAAGATATGTGGTTTGATGTGATGAAAATAGTATTAGTATTAGTAGTAGTAGTAGTAGAAGTACTAGTAGTAGTGGTAGTGTTACTATTTGCTTTTATCAGGACGGAAACATTCGCTTGGTGCAGAAACAAAGAGAGAGAGAGAGAGAGAGAGAGAGAGAGAGCAGTAAACACAATTAAAGGATTATTTTCCTCTTTTTCGTAGCTGCCGTGTTTGGGAATATATTTATGTATGAGTATTCTCTCTCTCTCTCTCTCTCTCTCTCTCTCTCTCTCTCTCTCTCTCTCTCTCTCTCTCTCTCTCTCTCTCTCTCTCTCTCTCTCTCTCTCTCTCTCTTTCACTGGCCCTCGCTCTCGGTAGTTCATTTCCAGATTCATAATTAAATCAATGACAAAAGTTACCCATAGAACCGTAAAATAGGGGAAAGAAATGGAAGAGGAAAGAGAAGAGCAGGAGGAGGAGGAGGGAGAAGGGCAAGAGGAGGAGGAGGAGGAGGAGGAGGAGGAGGAGACGTGAGTATGTTCAGTGGTCTGGGATTAGCAGAGATGAGCACGTCATTACTGAGGGATAATTAGCTCTTTTTCTCTCTCCTCCTCCCACAAGAATCTCCTGTTTGAAGAGCTCTTATTTCCTTCTGCTTGCTTCTCTCTCTCTCTTCTCTTTGCCATTTTGTAGAGGCATCTAGTGTACTCTCTCTCTCTCTCTCTCTCTCTCTCTCTCTCTCTCTCTCTCTCTCTCTCTCTCTCTCTGTATGTTTTCTCTTTTTACAAGATTAAGATGACAATTTTGAATTACAGGAATATTTATTGTTTGATTGATTTTGTCAAAGTAATTAGTTTTCTGGTATTAGTAGTAGTAGTAGTAGTAGTAGTAGTAGCAACAGTAGTAGTAGTAGTAGTAATAGTAGTAGTAGTAGTAGTAGTTGTAGTAGTAAGCCATCAGTCATTAATTTTGTAGGTCATTCGTATTCCTTAGTGTCGTCTTATCCTTAAAAGAGAAGAAAATTAAGACATTTCATAAAAAAACCAACAGACACTAGACAGACAGAGAGACGAACACAGACAGATAGAGAAGCTTCCAAGTATGTCCCTTTACCAGCGTGAGAGGTCTTTCCAACTAATGGCTTCCTGGCTCGGTTAGTGATAACTAGAGGGGGAAGTCGATACGTTGCCTTCGCTCGCTGCTAGTGGCGGGCTTGATTACACGAGAGGCAGGATGGAGTGAGCTGGGCGAGGCAGGGCGGAGGTGGGCCTACGCGAGGTGATACTGGCGATGATGGTGGCAGTAGGGGTGGTGTGAATAGGGGTAGTATGAACAGGATGGTAGCAATATAGGGTGGTATGGAGGGGTTGTGTAAGGGAGTAGTAGGTGGTAACGAGATGCAAGAGGGAGAACGGGGTGGTGGTTGCCCAGTGCACGGCCAGAATAAAAGTGTTGTAGTATAATAGTGTTGTGGTGATGGCACGGCGCGGGGAATACAGTAAATGGTAATAACTGTTGTAGTGTTCGTTGTGTTCAAAACTTTTATACTGTTAGATACACACATCCACACACAGTCATACACGCACACACGCACAAGCTGAATTCTAGTGTTGTTACGACTGTTTCACGTAATAAAGGTGATGTAATATGCCGTACGTTTGCGAATTACAAGACATCAAACTAAATAATGATAATAGTACTCTTTGTGTCTCGGGTGACGTGACATGACGTGACGTGTTGTGATGTACTATAGACGATGTTACTTCTCTTCCTCCTCCTCCTCCTCCTCCTCCTCCTCCTCCTCCTCCTCCTGCTTTCTTTTATATTTTTACATATGTTTAATTACCAAATAATCACGCTAGGGTCTATAGTTCTGTTGTTCTTTAGTTATTCATGTTATCCTTCTCCTCCTCCTCCTCCTCCTCCTCCTCCTCCTCCTCCTCCTCCTCCTCCTCCTCCTTTTCCGTTTCTTCGTTACCCTTTCTCTAACACTTTTGTTCTCTTCTTCTTATCCTTTTCTCTTTCTCAACTCTGTAATGGCGTTAGTGGCAGTGGTGAAGGAGGAGGAGGAGGAGGAGGAGGAGAAGGAGAGAGGAGGGGGAATATCACAACCACCATCACCAGTTTCGTCGTCCTTCTCGTAGTTTCTCTTGGCCTCGTCTTCGTCGTAGTCCTCGTCCTCGTCCTCGTCCTCCTTTTCCTACTCGTCGTGCTTCAGTCGTATTTATCTTTGGAATTGCCGCTGATTCGACTCTGGGTTTGTTCCTTTCTCTCTTTCTTTGCCGTGTTTGCTGCGCGCCCTTCTTTTTTGTCTTTCTTTGCTCTTTACGCCTTTTTTCTTTTTCCTTTTTCTTTGAACTCTTCCTCCACCGATGTGTTTTCTCTTCTGTGTTTTGTGTGTCTCGCCTGTTATGCTCTTTTTCTTTTTCTTTTTTCTTTTTTGGAAATTTTTAGTTTAGTTTTTTTTTCTTGTATTTTTGTTTTGTTTCTGTTTTGCAAATGTTGTTCGTAAGTTCTTTTTCTTTTCGTAATGGCTTTTACTGCTTCATTTTTATGCAATTTCTATGTTTCGGGTATTTTTCTTATCGTTTCTTCCATTCCTAATAGTTTGCAGTTCTCTACTTTTTTTTTTTTTCCTTATTGCACTTTCAGTCACTTCCTGTACCAAGTTAAGAAAAGAAACCAATTTTTTTCCCCTTCATTTTAAAATTCTACTTAGAGAATTTCAACAAGTTCATGATTTTTAATGGACGAAATGTTATTCAAGCACAAAATGAGTGTCTGACTATATTTTTTATGGCTTTTTCAATGAAAGTACAGGGTAAGGAATAAAAAGTATTGATGGATCTTAATTTTGTTGCCTGAATGACTAAAATTACTGGCTGAAAATTTGTGATGGAAGATTCTGTTGTATGTCATCATTGTCAAGAAATTTGGAATAGCCAGACTGGAAGGAATGATTGTTTGACTGTGATGGTTAATTGTGGTTTAGTGACTTTATTGGTTGAAAGGCTGCGTTGCCCGGAAAGCAATATTGGCGGAATGGCTAACTATTGGGTGAAGATTGTTGGGAAACTGTGTTGAATTGGCTGGAAACTCTGATTACTGAATGACTATGTTGGATGAAAGACTGGCTTGCTTGGAAAACTGTAGAGACTGACTGACTAACGACTCGACAAATTATAGAAAGATTTTTGGATTAGATTTAACCCCTTCATTGCCAGGACACGTTTTCATATTCATTCTGCTCACTATTTGGTGATTTTATGCAGCTTCAGAAACTTATGTGGGGATTAGATTAGTGAAGACTTTAGCCATTAATCTTTTGACCTCCATAGACCCTTCCTAATGTAAATTAAATCGTCTAATCATACCCAAACTCGTAGTAAAAATGCGTCCCAGTACTGAAGGGGTTAATCTGTATTAGATAAATGACTACTTTGACTGGAAAAAATCGACAAATAACTAGAAAATTTTACCAAGCACTGGAAAAATATGGCTGAAAGACTTTTACCAGAGTGACAAAATAATGGCTAACGAACTATGGTATCTTTGAAAATATCGGCTAAGTTACTGCAATTATTTCAAAACTACGTCATTTTGGAAAATATACAAGACTTCCTGGATATCCGAGTAATTCTGTGCTGGAGTTCTGCTATTGCCTGTCTTGCCTTATAAATAGAGATAGCTTAGAAATTGTAGCTGGAAATTACAGGTACGAGGATACGACTTGCATATTGACGGTGCTTACGATGGGAAAGGTAAGCGATGACGTATTAAAGATGACGAAGAGGGAGATTTGCACACGAGGAAGAGGAAGAGATGATGAGATGGAGGAAAGGAAGTCGATCATATTAGACTCAGTACGATGTCATTAACGAAAATGTTTGTAATTTACGTAATATCACTGTCACGATTATGTCCATTTCCTCAGGAGTTCTGTCTATTAATGGTGCAGTGGCTCTTTTCGTCTTCCTCCTCCCTCCTCCTCCTCCTCCTCCTCCTCCTCCTCCTCCTCCTTTTCTTTCACTTCTTCCAATGTGTTATTTTCGTTGTTTTTGCTGTTTTTATTCCTCCTCTTCTTTCTTGCCCTCCTTTGCTAGTTAGTACATACCAAACAGCCTTGTAAGGACCTAAAGATCTGTTGCTGTTTGACTGTCCTTTATATTCTTTTCTATTATCCCTCCTCTTCCTTCCACCACCACCACCACCACTGCCTCATCTATATCTCCTGTGCTCTGTGTGTTTCCGTCCCCCAGCCTGCGTGGATCGAGTAAGGAGATGAATAAATCGCGGCCGTCCCAGCATTAAGGACCATTACTTGTCTTTAGTGTTCATAATTCGGACGCGCAGAGTGAGATCAGTGAATTAGTGCAAAGCTAAAGTGCTGTTGAATTATGCCAGGGAAGAAAAAGGTAGGATAGAAAATCTGGAAAGAAAAATTTAGGATGAAAGCGCAGGAATTCTAGCCATTATTTTTGCTGTATTTTTGTTTATATTTTTACGTTGCTTATGTTTTTTTCTCTTATTTTTTTGTTATTATGTGGATTATCTTTTTTTTTCTTTACTTTGCATATTCTTTATCAATATTATTTTTACTTTTTTTCATTTCTTTATATCCTTTCTTTCTTTTTTATTCATTTCTTTTCTCATTCCCTATATTTTTTCTTTCTCTTATCTCTTCTTTAATCCTTCTCTCCATTCCAGCCTTCAAAGTGCCTCCAGCCTTTCCTCCTTCCTCCCCTCCTTCCTCCCTTCCTTCCTTCCTTCCTCCCTTCCTTCCTTCCTTCCTTCATTCTTTAACCAACACTCCCTCTCTCTTCTTTCTTCCCTTCCCTGGCCTGTTTCTTTACTTTCCTATCCATTCCTCACTCCACCTTCCCTCTCTCCCTCACTCCTTGCCCTCCAATCCTTCCTCCTTGGCGGGCGCAAGAAGCCAGGCCGCCCACGTGCCGCCCCTGGAAGCACCATTCTGGGTTATCTCCGGATCAGCGGCCCAACAGGAGGCAACTTAAGGGGCGGGGATGGTCGGCAGGCGTCTCTACAGCCTTGGATTAGGTGGCGATGAATAAATGTTTCTTTATCTGTTATATATTTAGAACAACTCGTGTATTTCTGTCTCTCTCTGTCTGGCGCGCACTCCTAAAGTCTTTGCTGCCTCGGGGCCTTGGTCTTCTTTTAAGGTTATCACTGAATTTACTAACGTTTTTTATCTCTCCAGCTGTAATGAAGGTGTGGAGCGGCTTGTGTGTGTGTGTGTGTGTGTGTGTGTGTGTGTGGAAGGCATACTGAAAGACCACGAGAGAGGGAGAAGATGCAGAAGAACGCTTAATTAACTCATTGACCGGTTTGTGAGTGGGGAGGCTAACTGCGGCGGGGGGCGGGGAGGTAACGCAGGAAGCCTTGGCTGGTCTGGACTGGGCTTGGCTCCGTTTGGCTTGGCTGGGCAGCGGAAAAGGAAGAGGTTGGGCTACATTGCTGTTCAGGTATGAGTATAATTGCTGAAGCCTCACCTGAAATATAGCTGAAATACGCGAGAGCCTCTAATGAACCTCGTGTAAATTTGAGTTTTGGTTAGTAGCGAGACAGTTGTAGGAGGGAGACAGTGAGTTACAATGGTTGACTTAGAGAAACATACAGTCCTGTGCTCTTCTATCTGTTATGAAGGTGAAGACACTGAACTAAGTCAATGAGCCGTGGAATTATGAGGGTCTGTCTCTGCCTTGCTGGACGTCAGAGAGAGAGAGAGAGAGAGAGAGAGAGAGAGAGAGAGAGAGAGAGAGAGAGAGAGAGAG
>NC_059269.1:17588628-17698628 GCF_017591435.1 Portunus trituberculatus
AGAGCAGATTAGCGGCTGGGTGAAGGATGAGGCTCAGATCACCAGCTGGCACAGTTCTGATTGTAGCCTATCTCCTCCTCCTCCTCCTCCTCCTCCTCTATTCCAGTACCCATCTCCTCCCTTCTCGTCTTCACTCCTCCATCATCATCACTGACATCTGTAATAAATATAATGCTTTCTCTCTCTCTCTCTCTCTCTCTCTCTCTCTCTCTCTCTCTCTCTCTCTCTCTCTCGTTCTCGTTCTCGTTCTCTTTCTCGTTTTCAGGCTCATAAAGTGACATAAAACATGACTTATGAACAATGTCAAGGCTTTCACACATATCTAAGTGACTATTATTCATGTATTCAACGTAACTATACTGCTACTACTACTACTACTGCTGCTGCTGCTACTGCTACTACTACTACTACTACTACTACTACTACTGCTGGTGTTGTTCTTACTTAGCACACTGAAGTAAATCATCGTAAAGACTATTTTTTGTTTTTTTTCTTTTCCTTTCTTTTCTTTGTTTTCTTATTTTGCGAAACTTTTTTTTTGTTATTAAATTATTCACCCTCTTTTCTGTTTCTATGATAAGTTTCTGTGTGTGTGTGTGTGTGTGTGTGTGTGTGTGTGTGTGTGTGTGTGTTATCAGGAGAGGACAACAAAGCAGGAGGATATTTTCAACTTCCCATCAGATCTACACATGGCAGTTCCCGTACAGAACATGCATGGCTGTATTCATCTATCATTACCATTCAGAAATGTATCGATTGTTTCAAGGTTCCATATTAACTCAGCACTGTTCACCCGATTACTGAGTGCATTCTAGGTAGGTAAGGAAATTGCAATGGATAATCATGTGTGTTTAACTGTGTATGTATGTACGTGTGCCAGGTAATGAGACCCTTATTGTTATTACTGTGTTGTTATTATTAATGTTGTATTTACTATTTATCGCTTATGTTATTATTATTGTTATTATTCCTACCATTACTGCTAATAATACTAATACTAATACTATCACGACTACAACTGCATCATTTATTGACATACTAATATTTTGATTATTTCTTCCTCAGGTTTGTGTTGTTGCTGCTACCACTGCTACAACTAGAGCAAGTGACGGTAACACCCACGTACTGGTAGGGAATGATATGAGGGAAGAAGGTTGCTGTGTTCACCTTCGAGTCCTCCAGTGATAGCAGTGTTAGATGGAAGTTTAATATATGATGCCAATTATAGGATAGAGTCGAGTTTAATTGAGAGAGAGAGAGAGAGAGAGAGAGAGAGAGAGAGAGAGAGAGAGAGAGAGATTCCTTATGCAAGCTTTCCCATTTCTTTCCTGTCCTCGACCTCCTTTTTCTCTCTTTTTTCTCTCTCCCGCCTTGTGCCGCCGCAGGTTCTTCGCATTACCACCTCCTCCCGCCACGCCGCCGCCGCCTCTCACCTCTCCCTCCGCCACTCTCACCTCTCATGCTGGGGAAGGAAGCGTGAGCAGGAATGTTGACACCTGCTGATCACGACAAACACTTAGACACACACACACACACACACACACACACACACACACACACACACACACACACACACACACACACACACACACACACACACACACAGGTATACGTAAACCAAAATCGTGCCTCTGTTAGCATTCTCTCTCTCTCTCTCTCTCTCTCTCTCTCTCTCTCTCTCTCTCTCTCTCTCTCTCTCTCTCTCTCTCTCTGGTGGAATGTAAAGTTCTTGTTTTTATATAGCAGAGTTGGTGATTTTTGTTGTTACTGGTGGTTGTGGTGGTAGTGATAGTGGTAGTTGTGGTGGTAGTGGTGGTGGTAGTAGTGGTGGTGGTAGTAGCGGTGGTGGTGGTGATGGTAATTGTGTCTTATAATTCTGGCTGTGTCGTGTAGTGTCGCCACCAAAGAGAGAGAGAGAGAGAGAGAGAGAGAGAGAGAGAGAGAGAATTATATAGACACTAGAAAATCTTTATCTTTACTTCAATTAACAATTCTCATTAACCACTAAAGTACCAATCAGCACCTTGGTCTCTTACATTATCATAAACTTGTAAAAAAAACACATCAATAATTCAAGATAACTGTATAAGTGACTGAAATATCAAAGTGAATCGGGAATAAGTAAATAGAGTCAAGGAATACGTGTGTAGGTGACGCATGGGCTACATAATACATTCTCTTCTTGTTCTCTTGCTTACTACATTGCCCAGAACCATGTCAGGAGTGTTGTCTCGGCGCCTCTCAATATTTACACCCGATCAATTTATCATTCAGTCTTGTGTTGTACTTGTTGTCGTGTTACTGCTCGTCTTCCTTCCTTCCTTCCTTCCTTCCTTGTCTTTTACCTGTTTTGCTTAAAGTTCTTATTCCCTTTATTTCATATTTTTTTCTGACTTCTTTTCTTTAATTGTGTTGTATTTTCTTCTCTCTCTCTCTCTCTCTCTCTCTCTCTCTCTCTCTCTCTCTCTCTCTCTCTCTCTCTCTCTTGTAATTACGATTGTTAACACTATTTCATAAGTCTTTCCACTTTTTTAGTTAATCTGATAAAAGTGAAAGAAAAAAATATTATAAAAAAATTGAAAAAAAAAGAAGTCAAAGGAGGCGAAACAAAGCCGAGTAAAAAAAAAAAAAAAGCTTAAAAAAATAGAAATTCGTGGAAGAACGTAACAAAAAAGTTAAAGAATTGCTGGTAAAAGTAGTGATGGTGGCGGTGGTGGTGGTGGTGCCTCATCCTGTGTTTGTGTGTTTTGGGGTGACTGGTGGCGAGGTGTTACGGCAGTGGTGGTGATTGCAGAGCTGGAGGCAGTGATGATGGTGGTGGTCGTAGTGGATGGTGGTGGTGGTGATGGTAGTGATTCAGGCCTGTATTCTGCTTTTCTCTCTCACCATCTTTGCTTTCCAAAGGCTCTACTAGAAGATACACGTGTTTTTAAGGGTATTTTTATGGATCTACTGATGGATTGGTAAAATTTTTAAGTTATTAATAGGATAAACAATCTTGAGAACCCGACTAATTGTCTCTGTGGCTTTGGAAAATTGTCACAGTGAGATTGGAAGGCGTTTCTGAATGCTGGTGTCAGTTTGAGGATAAGGGCAAGTATAGTGTGGTGGTAGTGGTGGTGGTGGGGACAAATACTGCAGTGTCCGTAATGGTAGTAGTGGTAATAGTAGTGGTGGTAGGGAGGTGGGCATCAGAGTGGTAGGGGATAGTGGTGGGTGACGGGGATAAACGCTGCAGTGGTGGTGGTAATAGTGGCGGGGGTGTTGGGGAATTATATTATAGTTATGGGAATGGTAGGGATGAGTGTAATTGGTCTGGAGAGAGTGTTACTACTACTAATTCCTTCTAACTTGGACTCCTAACTGTGACCCTTTTCGTGTTAGGGATTTGAACACATTTAAACTTTCAACAATTTTTCTCTGTTACTTTAAATTTTCAACTATTTTCCTCTTTGTAACTTAAAACTTTCAACTATTTTGCTATTTGTTACTTTAAACTTTAAACTATTTTCCTCGATGAATATTGTGGGTTTTTTTTTTTTTTTTTTTTTTTGCCTTCATCATAACCCCACCTAAGTGAAACGAGTCATTGTTGAGTTGTTAATAATACGATAAGTTTATTTACTCATTGTGTGTTGATGTTCCTCAATAACTTTTTTTCACTCACTGCGTTTTTGGTGTTCCTCAATAAATCCACTATTTTGTTAAGAATGTATCAGTTGTCAAAGTTCGTATGATAATCAGTATATAAAATGGCCTATATAAGAGAACATACAAAGCGCAGTGGAAGTTGAGTTGACATTGGTATACTCTGCGTTCCTACTGTCATAAATCTTCTGATCTGCAAAAGTCCATTAAGATTTGATTACGTGATGAAATAATAAACGCACTTAAAATAGAGCAAAATACAAAATACAGTGAAATGCAACCTTGAAAAAAATAATCTATCTATTCTTCTTCTTTGATCTGGGAAAAAAAATCCATCAATTACCAGAATTTATAGGAAAGTCAGTTGACCAAATAAGTTAACGACAAAGAAAAGAGATTTGAGAACCAGAAAAGAAAGAAAGGAAAGAAAACACAAAGCACAGTCGAAATTAAGTCTAAAAATACAACTCTTTTTTTCTTTTGATCTCTGAAAAATCAATTACCGGAAACTATAGAAAAAAAACAGTAAAATAAAAAATAATACAGAAGAAAACACAAACTAAAATAATAAAATACAGTGTAAGTTAGTGCAAAAAAGGTTACTCGACTTTGAACTGTGACTACACCCCAATGGTCCAGGCGGTGGCGGTGACGGTGGCAGTAGCGGTGGTGGCGGCGGCGGCGGTGGTGGTGGTAGTGGTCGGTTAGAGACAGATATTGCAGTGGTGGAGGTGGACAGGTGGCGGGAAGCAGTTGTCAGCCGCACGCAAGCTCTGTCACGTGTTGTGGATTTTACAAAGTGAAGTCGGATGTTGTATGTCAGAGCGATATCCTCCTCCTCCTCCTCCTCCTCCTCCTCCTCCTCCTCCTCCTCCTCCTCCTCCTCTTCCTCCTCCTGCTGCCTGCCTGACTGCCTATCCCTGCGTTTTCCCCCTTCCTTTTCCGTACTAACACTATAACCGTTTCTCTCTCTCTCTCTCTCTCTCTCTCTCTCTCTCTCTCTCTCTCTCTCTCTCTCTCTCTCTCTCTCTCTCTCTCTCTCTCTCTCTCTCTCTCTCTCTTTGACGGCGACGTGTTTATAGTGAATTCAAAATATTGTCGAATTTTTTTTTTTGTTCACCGCTATTGTACTTTTTTTTATATGAATTTCAATGTGTTTATGTCTTCTCTCTCTCTCTCTCTCTCTCTCTCTCTCTCTCTCTCTCTCTCTCTGGCCCGGCACTCCATTCCATGTCGGTCATTTTTTCCTTCCGTCACTGTTTATTCCCCATTCACTTCCCCGCGCAACGCAACCCTCGCCCCGCCAGCTTGTCCGCCGAGCCTCCGTAGCTCCCCTCCTTTCCCATTCCCTTCGTCTCCCCGCCGCAATTCCCTCGCCCCTAACTTCCTGCTCCCCGACCATGCATGCGGAACAACCCTACCGCGCACGCAATTGCTCGCTCTTAACTAGTGTTGTAGTGTTTCAAGATTTTTTTTTTTTTCGTGGTTTTTGTTTCGTGGCGGTGACTGTGGCGGTGGTGTTGGTGTTGGTAATGAGTGGAGCGTTGATAGCTGGCTGGTGGTGTAGTGGTGGTTCTATTGTGTGGAGCTGTGTTGTGGTGTGGTGTTGTGACGACAGGTGGAGTAAAGATGCTGAGTGGACGGAGTAGATTGCTGTATCTGGACTTTGGGTGGATGTGGAAGTGGCCTGGTCGTGCCTTCGTCCAGTCGTGGTGTGACAGTAGTGGCCTCGCAGGACCCTTGCAGGAGATGGCTTCATCAGCGCCGGATGACCGCTCCTCCGCTTGCCCGGGAGACGGAGAGGAGGAACAGGAGGAGGAGGAGGAGGAGGAGTAGTAGTTGCAGAAGGGAGAGATGGTACTGGTGGAGCAAGAGGAAGTGGTGGAGGTGCCTAGCTTTCCTTCTGGTTTATTTTGGTGCTCACTCATTTTCTGAGGCAAAACTGGGAATGTCTTGTTTCTTCATGGAGACTTATTCATCTTATTCGTTTGTTTACGTGTATAGAAGAAGGTGAATAAGGGAAGAGAAAGGGTGATAACTAAAGACAGCCAAACAGTAACAAGATTGAGGTTCTCGTTTTGGAGAGCACAAGGAAAAGGTGGGAGGAGGAGGAAGAAAAAGGTGTTTGTGCCGGTTATTCCCTTAGATCAAGGAGTGAGAAACCGTGTTAGTTAGCCAGTCAGATCTCAGACTCGTAATTCAGAGTAGAATGTTGCTACTTAGTGAGATAAGAAGAGCGAGGGAGAGCCTGTTTGGGCCGGCGGGCGTGCTGGATGGTCAGGGGAGGGGTTGGGGGCGTGTCCTCCCCGCCCATCGCTAATTACCTGAGATCAGCAGACCGGAACTCTGTCAGCGGGGAGTTGTACCGCGATAATTGAGGCGCGGTGGCTGGCGGGACTGTCGGGGCGCGCACCTCCACCTGCCGCGTCGCTGCTGCTGGAGTGGCGGGAACCAACACATTCGCGCATTCCTGTAGTGTTGAATATATTTAGTTCATTTGGGTTAATCATTTTGGCGTTTCCTTAGGGACTGGAATCTCGGTGGGCTCGTTTTTTTTAATATAAATTTTGTTACCCTTACGTAAAAAGATAATAAGTGACATTGAAATTAATACTCCACCCTGTGACAAATATAAGAACACTGTAACCTTTAACTGTGCCGGCTCAGGTCTCGGTGGCATTGTTAGGCATAATTGTGACGCACTTAGAAACAATAATGGTAACATATTCCCCATTTATTTCACTAACAAGTCACGTCAAGGGTCAGGCGCCACACGCGGTGCATCTGAGGTTCGCCAGGTCCCGGAGCGCGCGGCAATTATCGGTGTTGTTACCTGGACGCGCACTGTAGTTGTTCTGGTGCAGCCTGGGAGTGTCTTGACCCGAGGGAAAGGACTAAAGACCCAAGAAAACTAGGGATAGAAATAAGGCAAAGAAACGAGTACTGGATTGCCTGGTATAATTTTCTTAGTGTGTGTGTGTGTGTGTGTGTGTGTGTGTGTGTGTGTGTGGTGGCGTTTCCGTGCGTGTGTTTACGTGCGTGAAGCCACCGTAGCGGCTCTAGATGGCTTCCCTTACAGTACAAGTGTTGGTGTGACCCGAGGCTCGCTTACCTGCATGTGTTGGGCGTGTGGTGGCAGCGGTTGCGTCTCTTGTACACTTTACCTCTGTACACCAACCACTCGATTTCCACTATTGGCTTCCACTTCCACTAAATCTATGCACACAAACACATTTTATTTAATATTTCCTCTACTGTACAGAATTTTCATTACCATCATTCCCATAAGTGTACTAAAAACTGTATTCTAGAGCACACACCATTAACCTCTTCAGTATTGAGACACACTTTTACCTTGAGATTAGTGAACGATTAGATCATTCAATTTACATTAGGAAGGGTCTATAGAGGTCAACAAATTAATACCCACATTTTTCACTATTTTAATTCCACACGTGAGTTTCTGAAGCTGTCACATCACCAAATAGTAACCAGAAGGAATTTGAAAACGCGTCCTGGTACTGAAATGGTTAATGTTTCGTCTACTGTACCGAATTCTTGTTATCATCATCCCCATAAGTCCATAAGTGTACTAAAAACTGTGGATACGAGAGCACACACTATTAAATACTCTGATATATCCTTCGATGCTTACTTCTCGTGGACACGCCAGAGAAAGCGAGGATTTCTTGAGTGTACAGTACAGAAGACAAACATATGGCCGCCATCTATACACGTAGGGAAGGAAGAAAGAAACTGGAGAGGAGGAAAGGGTAATGATAGCAGTAGCAAGGGTAAAGTAAAGGAGGAAGCAGAAGGAAAGAAGGAAAAAAGAGAGTAGAGGAGAATGATAGCAATGACCAAACTAGAGCAAGGAAGACGCATGGATGCATTGGACGGGGAGAAAACAGTGATATTGCTCCAGTGTAATGAACAAAGACAGACAGACGAGTGGGAAGAGATGGAAGCAGAAATCAGGAAAGGAGAGGAATGGCTTAAGAGACAAGGGCATTGGGTAACGAAATAAGGAAGAAAAATACTGAAATTAATCTAGTTTGGTGAATAACGATGAATCAGCGAAGGAAAACGAGTATGGAGAGGAGAGAAAATTAATGTTTGAAAGTTGTAAGGACATTGAGTAAAGAGGAAAGATGTTGCTATAGACAAACAGTAGATGAAAAAGAAAACGAAGGGGAAAATAAATGGAGAGAGGAGTGACAAGGTAGAAAATAGAAGAGATGAAAAAAAAGAAGAAAAAAACAAATAGAGAGAGAAGTGGCAAGATAGAAAAAATAGAAAAGATAAAAAAAGGAAGAAAAAAAGTAAATAGAGAAGTGGCAAGGTAGAAAAATAGAAGAGATGGAAGAAAAACGAAGGAAAAAGGAAATCGAGAATGGAGTGGCAAGATAGAAAATAGAAGAAAGAAAAAAAAAAGCAGATCGAGAGAGAAGTGACAAAGTACAAAATAGAAGAGAAGGAAGAAAAACGAAAGTAAAAAGGAAATGAAGAGAGGAGTGGCAAGGTAGAAGGTATGGAGAGGCCAAGTCGCTGAGGCAGGGACAGAGTGAGGGGCGCAGGGGTGGTGTCCGGAAGAGTGATGCTTCTGTCGCCAGCAATCACCGACGAGGCGCACAAGGACCTGCCCTGATCGCCGTGGCTTCCTTGATTGGTCTCTCAGTCCCTCCTCTCCGCGTCCCCTCTGCATTCCTTCCCCTCCCCTCTAATTATTTTTCCTGGCCAGTCCATATTTCTTGGTGAGATTTTTAGGATTTTTTTTGGCTTCGTATTTTTGTTCTTCGCTTTTGGTTGTTTTTGTGTGTTGTTGTTGGTTTACTATATTTGTTTTTGACTAGGGAACTAAAGATTGTTTACGATTTCTCTCTCTCTCTCTCTCTCTCTCTCTCTCTCTCTCTCTCTCTCTCTCTCTCTCTCTCTCTCTCTCTCTCTCTCTCTCTCTCTCTCTCTCGTACTACATACAGCCTTACAAATACCAGAATACCTTTCCTCACCTCCCTCCGTTCCCGCTCACACTTTCTCCACCCGTCCTGCTACTCCTCTTCCTCCTCCTCCTCCTCTCATCACTCTGGCAGCCTCACCGGGACCAAAAGACTCAAAGCTCCTTAATTTGGCGGCTCAGCACTAGGAACTTCGGTCGCCACGTGGACACGGAGATGAGAAGACTTTGCTTTCGTCCCTTTTGATCTGTTATTGTGTTTGCTTCTCTTGTGTTTTTGTCTTCAGTGTTTGTGGTGGTGATATATGATTCTTGTTATTGATGTATTGTTTTCACGGCATAGTGTGTTCAGGAGTCACGCTGTTTAATCTTTGAGGTGTTCGTTAGGTGTCTTATATGGATCCTCTGACGTTATAGTCTCCTTTCTTTTCTACATCTAGCCCTGTTTAGTATTACTTTATGTCAGAGATACCTTAAGAGCTTCCTTGTATTGATGGAGTAAATTTTTCCAGTCTCTCTCTATATATATTGTTATCTTAGACATAGTTTCGTTTGATATGTTTCCCAGGTCAACTAGCCTTTTGCAGCCTCATTATCTCATGTTCTGTTAAGTCAGGAGCAGTGAACGTTTGCCGGAATTAAATGTTGTCAGAGGACCCTTGGCCAGAAACAAGGTTGGTGCAGATAAATGTAATGCAGTGGAGGTTGGCTGGTTATCGGGAAGGGACATGAGAAGGGGAGCTGTACTGAGGGAAGGGGAACAGAGAAGGTGCGTGTGTTGTGCTACCCTTGCCAGGCTGTCGTCTCCCTACTCCCTTCCCTTCACTTCCCTTCTGTTGTTTCTCCTCCTCTCTCTATTACACCTATTACACGTCTCTCTCTCTCTCTCTCTCTCTCTCTCTCTCTCTCTCTCTCTCTCTCTCTCTCTCTCTCTCTCTCTCTCTCTCTCTCTCTCTCTCTCTCTCTCTCTCTCTCTCTCTCTTCCTTCTCTATTTTTTTCTCTTCATTCCCGATTTTTCTCCTTTCGTTGTCCTTTTTTCTCTCCCTTTCACTCTTAACATTGCCTCCCTTTTTCTCTTTCCTCTCACCTCTCTCCTTTTCCTCATCCCTTTCCTTGTTTCTCCTCATTCATTCTCCTGTTCTACCTGTTTCCTTTTGTTTCCCTCTCTTCATCACCTTTCTGTTTTTCCCTTTCTCTCACTTCACCACCTCTCTTTTCCCTTGCCCCCTATCTCTTTCCTTCCCTTCCTCTATCTCAACTCCATTTTCCTCCTCTCTCCCCTCTTGTCTCCCCTCTCCTCTCCTCGCTGCCCCTCGCTTGTAACACATCAGTCGTGTAATTATTGCATGTTGACTCGGAACTTTGCCGTTTTTCGTGTCCTGTGCAGTCCTCCACCACCACCACCACCACCACCATGACAACCACCACCAGCGATGCCTGCCTGCTTCTGTATTTCCCCGTTTCTACGACTATGCCTCGATTGAAATTGGAGTTTGAAAGTATTGAGTAATCTGAATTAGATGGTATTTTTTTGTCTTTGTGAGTCAAAGTAAGTCTTTTTAACTTTTACTATATTTTTTTTTCTATTTTGTCCATTTCCGAGAGAAAACGACATCTTTACAAAATAAAGAGGCGAGGGAGAGAAAACTAACCACACACAAACATTCCAACGTCTTATCTCGGCTTCTCTCATTAACTGGCTCGCGTGGAAGCTAATGGAACGCTTTCAGGAGTGTTTTCATGGATGCAGTGATAGTTTAACAAACATTATGCATTGCCACCGCGAAAAACACCCATGGGAACCCGAGTAATCATCCATGAAGCCTTTGAAAAACAGTCTTGAAAGCTTGAGACGTTTAAGAATGTAGGAGGAGGAGGAGGAGGAGGAGGAGGAGGAGGAGGAGGAGAAAGAAAAAGGAGAGATGAGTATCCATGGTAAACTGTTTCAAGGCCAAGGGAATCTATAATCGTTGGTGGGATTGGATGTCATTAGAGAAGCATTGAGAGCGAGTGAATGATGCTGAATTGGCAGGCCTTGTTGTGGCTGCAGCGAGATAGCCTGTGAATGGAGCCAGATTGTCTAAACCGAGGATTGACGATTAGCTGAGAGAGAGAGAGAGAGAGAGAGAGAGAGAGAGAGAGAGAGAGAGAGAGAGAGAGAGAGAGAGAGAGAGAGAGAGAGAGAGAGAGAGATGGAAAAAAAACGTGACTGGTGAAGTGTGGGAATGCTGAATCGAAGAAGAAGAGTAAGAAAGAGTAGGAGTAGGAGTAGGAGGCCAGAATCAGAAGGAAAGAGAAGTGCATTGCTATCCCACGCACCTGCATTGTCCAACTTTACTTTAACTGTCCCTTCTCTGGTCCTTGCCTCTCTCAGATCAACTCGGATAAATTGCCCGGGTCAGGAGGACGTGTAATGCATTACTCGTGCTTGGCCTGGCTTGTGGACGACGCCTCCTCCTCCCCACTAACCTACCGCTCCATTCATTGCCGCCTTACCTGTAAACTTTGGGGGCACTGCAAGTCATTCGTTGGTTTTTACTGCTGGATTCCTCACCACTCCCTCGTTTTCTCTCTCTGTCTCTGTCTCTCTCTCTCCCTCTCCACTTCCGCCCGTGCCTTAACCAACCCTATCAGGAACTGGGGAAATAAACTTGACTCTTTTTCCAGGCGACTCAAGGCAGAGGTCGAGGAAAGGGGAGAGTAATTTGTTTGGCTCAACAATCCACCGTGTTTGTGTGTGTGTGTGTGTGTGTGTGTGTGTGTGTGTGTGTGTGTGTGTGTGTGTGTGTGTGTTATATATATGTGTCTGCCAACCACGCCGGCTCTTTTCAGCTATAAGGAAAAAGTGTCAGGGACGTGTGAGGGCATGAAAGGCACTATTTTGGCCCTGGAAAACTGGAAACTGGCACTGGAAACATGACTAACACCCCGTAATGCCTCGCGACGCACCGCACGAGGCTGCAGCGCAAAGACAGACGTGTAAACAAACAAATAAATCCAAGGTCACTGAAGGACATGGCGGACAGAAGAGGAGGAGGAGGAAGAGGAGAAGGAGGAGGAGGAGAAGGAGGAGGAGGGGGAGGGTTTAGAGAGAGCGAAAGTGAGGGGGAGGAAGAGGGGAGAGGAGACGAGAGAACGTTGAGCGCTACACGAAACTGAAGGCCCACGTATTGGTTATTGATTGACTCACTTGAAGAGTTTTGAGAGAGAGAGAGAGAGAGAGAGAGAGAGAGAGAGAGAGTTGAAAAAGAGAGAGGAAAGACAAAAAGGAAAAAAAGACGTAGAAGGAGAATGGAAGAGGATAGAGAAATGGGAAGAGAAGTGAAGGTAGAAAACGGGAGGGTAAGAGAAAAGGAGATACAGGAAGAGACGAGAAGAAGAAAAGCAAAAGAAAATGAGGGATGAAGGGAAGAGAGGAATGAATAAAGTGAGAATTAACGGAAAAATGTGAGGGGGAAGAGGGAGAGGGGAAAAGGAAGAGAGGAATGGGAAGAAGAGAAGAGAAGGGGCAAGAGTTAAGAGAGAGAGGGAAGAGATGGAAAGAGAGAAGGAAGAAAATCGTGTAAGTGTCTAGAGTTTGCATTAAGACGAGGCGATGTCTAGATTGAGAGAGAGAGAGAGAGAGAGAGAGAGAGAGAGAGAGAGAGAGAGAGAGAGCAACTATATTCTCAAACATTCAGCATCTTATCATGACAATTTTTAACAGTTTTAGTCAATATTTAGTTTTAAGTAGCAGTTTAACAAGAAATCGAGATCACTAATAGAAAAAATATATAAAAACTCAAGCAATCATTAATAAACTCAAAAAAACAATACTTATGAGAGAAGAAAGACAACAAAACGTTGAAAAAAAAAAGATTGATCTGAGAAGAATCAAAGAGAGGGAGAGATGGAGAGGGAGAGAGACAGTGGACATATTACACAGTGGAAGAGTAATGGAGAGACGGGGAGAGGTAGGAAATATGAAGGAAAGAGTAACAGAGTAAGGGAGTAAGCGAGTAAGCCACCTAACGTCTACTCCCTGCTAGGTGCCATATTCCTCCCCATCACCTCCCTATCACCTCCCTATCGCCCCGTCATCCCCAGTGCAGGGAATCAATACTATCTGCATATCAGTATTCAGTAGGCTGCTCCCGGGCGTCCACGTATGAACGAAACAAATTGCAAGAGCTGTCGTGTCTTGGATGGATTTTTTTTTCGGGGAGTTTGGTTGAGAGTGGGGAGAAAGTGCGGTTAGGGATCGTGGGTCAGGGAGATTGGTAGGCAGAGTGAGGGGAGTGATAGGCCTTGCTCTTGTCCCTTCCACTTGTCCCTTCTTCCGCTGCTTCGACCTCTGTGTCCTTTGTTTCCTGTGCTGTGTTCTAAATTCCCGTTTTTTCTCTGATTAGGTGTATTTTCAGTGGCTGCAGTGATGGTTAGTTTGTTGATTAGTTAAAAGTTGAAAGGTCTTGATGTTGAAATAGTGGAATATTCTTAGTATTATATATTGAACGAGTTAATTTGCATTTATTTAACTATTATGCAAAAATATATTAAATGAAAGGTTTAAGACGTTAAGTAATAAAGCAACGAACTTCATTAGGTGTTTCATAACTATATAAAAAACAAAAGAGTCTATGAAAAAAAAAGCCAGCCCTGTTCCCGCTGTGTCTAGACAGAAGAAGATTCGGAAAGTGGAGAAAAGAAAATATAAAGAGCAAAGGAGACTGTCCCAAAGGTTAGCTGTGAAAGGGATGAAGGAGCGGAGGTAGTGGTCAAGTCTTGCATCCCAGCCACGTCTTCTCCACATTCCAGGCGTGTTGACAGTTCTTTTTTTTATATACATTTATACACAAATCTTTGCTACTGTGGAATGTCGCCTGGATACTCTTCTCTTGCTCTTTTCTTTTCAGTATTATTTTTTTAGTAAATGAATGAGTACAATGTCTCTCTCTCTCTCTCTCTCTCTCTCTCTCTCTCTCTCTCTCTCTCTCTCTCTCTCTCTCTCTCTCTCTCTCTCTCTCTCTCTCTCTCTCTCTCTCTCTCTCTCTCTCTCTCTCTCTCTCTCTCTCTCTCCCGTAATGGTCCTATGACACTAATAAATCAACAGTGACGCGGAAGAAGACTGTGAATCATAACCATAAGAAACGTGTAACTAAAAAATATATCACTCAAGACATTAAGAGTTAAGAAAAAGAGGAAAGAGAGTAGACGTGAATGAATGAACGAAAGAAAAAGGAAAATACTAATACATTAATAGTAAAGCTAAGGAAGGCAAGTTAAGAATATTAGTAAGAGCGTGAACGAATATACTAGTCATGGAGATAAAAGTCACAAGGTATTGAGAGAGAGAAGAGAAAAAGTTGAAATGGACAAGACTAAGAAGGAGAAAGCAAAAAAAAAGAAGTCTGTATTATGAAATGCTTTGTTCTCTCACCATCACTGCTTTCCAGTTGAAGAAGTATTGAAGTATTTTTGTGGTTCTGGTGATAGATTAGCAAGACTTCTAGATAATTAAAAGGAGAAAATGTCTTGCAAACCCGGCTAGCTGTCTCTGTGGCCTTGAAAAATTGTCGTAGTGAGAGGAGTAGACATTTTTGAATACGGGCCAAAGAGAGAAAGGCGAGAGAGGCCGATGGGACAGAGGAGCAGGAAGAGAGGGAGGGATGAGAGTAAGGGAACACAAGGGGCCTATTATTGATTTCATATACAATTACAGAGAGTGCATTATGGCCGCAGGTCAAACATTATGACCTGGTAGACGCCACTCAAGGGAAGGGCAGGGGAGACCGGGGCACTTGTAACGTGAGTGCTCTTGTAGTAGTCGTAGTAGTAGTAGTAGTAGTAGTAGTAGTAGTAGTAGTAGTAGTAGTAGTAGTAGTAGTATACTAGTAACAGTGAAAAGAAGAATGATAGCAGAATTAAGGAGAATAACAAAAAGTGAAAGAGGTTGAAATAGAGAGAGAGAGAGAGAGAGAGAGAGAGAGAGAGAGAGAGAGAGAGAGAGAATCAAAAAGTTTGCAAAAAAAAGCAGTGGCAAGAGTTACAGTTGTATCGAAAAAGAAAAAAAAAAGATATCTGAAAAAAATGAATGAAATACAGGAATAGAAAAAGAATCAAAGAAAGTTAAGAGAATATCATGAACAGAGAATGAATAAGTCGAAAAGAGTGACAGTAGAATACAACAATAGGAATGATCAATGGAAAAAACCACACGAATGAATGAAAAATAAAACATGAATAAAAAAAAATGAACGAATTTAACACAGAGCAGGGACGAAAGTCGAGGGGAGATTCACCTTCCCGGTGGCGAGGGGAAGCCAAGGAGGGGAGGAAGGAAGCCTTGCCGTGGCCCCTCGGGGAGTAAAAACAATAAAGTTTTAAGCACCTGTAACTTTCCAAAGACTGGTATGGCTGCTTCCTGATAAGACGGTTTGGGATTTATTAGAGAGAGAGAGAGAGAGTGTGTGTGTGTGTGTGTGTGTGTGTGTGTGTGTGTGTGATAGGAGCATGAGGAATGAACATTTCACCCTACTGTAGGTTACTTGATGGGGAAGACTGGGAGGCAAGGAAGAAGGAAGAGAAGGGGAAAGAGGGAGTAAGTGAGAGGGGGGAAAGAGACTACAGGAAGAATACTAGGAGGCGAGAAGGGAGGTGGTAAGGAGAAAAGAAGAGGAAGAAGAGTGGGAGGTGGAAAGAGACTGAGGCAAGGAGAGGGGGAGGAAAAGTAGGCGGTGACGAGAGAGGAGAGCGCGGAGGTAAGGGAGTGAGGAAGTAAGAAGAGGAAGATGAGAGTCAGAAAAGGAAGAAGATGGGAAGGAGCTCGTGAATGGAGGCAGGCAGGAAGGCGTACAGGAAAAGTAGGCGGTGAGGAAGGAAGGAAGGAAGGAAGGAAGGAGAGAGTAAGGGAGTGAGGGGGTGATGGGGTAAGGGCGAGGCGAGGGGCCCGGGGCAACACATCACTCCAATCAGCGGTCGGCTGGGCTCGGCTTTTCAATATCCTCGGGAGGAGCTTCGCGCCCGGAATGTGAAAACAGTACTAAGGCGCCCCGTGTCTCGGAGGCCGCCCCACCCCACTGTTCTTCCAGACGGGACGCTGTAATATTCGGGCCTTGCTGTACATCTTCACCAGCCCAGCGGTAGCCCTCGAGGTTATTGCATGTGTTTTTACTGCCGGTGTGAAGTGAAATTGTGTTCCAGTTTTAGTATGCTGACGGTTTGCTGTATATCTTTAGCAACCCTGTGGTAATGTACGTTAGTTGTTACGTGTTTTTATTGGTGTGAAGGGAAATTGTGTTGTAGTTTTTAGTATTTGTTTAAGCTTATCTTTAGCAACTCTGCATATATTAGTTACATCCTGTTTTTTTTTTTTTTTCGTGTATCAAATATAAATTTCCTCCAACGGTACTGCACTGGTATTCATTTTATTTACGTAAGACGGCAACAAAACTAACAAATAAAGATCCACTGAGGTGCCGGTTCCCAAGCAAGTTTATGTAGTTAGAATTGTATAAGAGTCACAATTCTTTTTTTTTTTCAATTTTAAATTATAAGTGAAGAATGTAAATGTGTAGTTTGATGCGTGTAGTTTTGTATGAAGAAAGAGAGTTGTCTGTATGTTTAGGCACCATAATAAATAATTCCCAACCCTGCGGTAACATACAGCATTATTTATCATGTTTTGTTACCTGTATCAAATGAAATTATGTTCGTGCATCACTACAATGGTATTTATTGTAATATTGAAGTGACACTGTTCAAACCTACCAGTACATTATAAAAAGCCCTGCAGTAACTGGCTTTGTAGTTATTGCATATATTTTTATCACCCGTATCAAGTGAAAAGTTGCTATTATGGTACTGCAGCAACATTTATCTCAGTAATGAAAACGCTATCATGTCCAAGCTTCGTAGTACATCCTCAGCCAACCCGTAATAGTGTACAGTACCAGTCATTACACGTGCTTTATGGCCCGTATCAAGTGAATTTTTGTTTTTAATTGCGTGGTAAAGTGCTCTCATGGTACTGCAACACTATAAATTTTAATCTGGAAATGCCTCTACATCCATGCCGCACAGTACCTCTCCAGCAAGGCCGTGGCAATGTACGCTAGTTATTGTATGTTTTATTGCACTGGTGAAGAGAAATTCTGTGTTATATGAGTGCTAAAATGTTCTAAGGTTAGTTTTTATTTGCACAGAAGCTTCATAATGGTTGGAAACTTCAAGATATATTCCCAACAAGTTATTGCATTTGTTTTATTGCTCGTATCAAGTAAAATTTTCTCTTATTATGTGTGTAAATGTTTTTAATGGTACTTCAGCGGTACATTTTATTCGTATGTTATTCTAGATTGTGTCTTTTTTGAGGCGTAAAGTAAAATGGCCGAGGGAATCTTTAGGATATTGCATGTTTTATCACCAGTGTCTAGTGATGTAATATCTTTCAAATGGGTGTCAGTGTTCGCAGTGGCGTTACACCATCATTCCTTTGAAGAGTGAGAGTAAAACCAAAGAAGACGAATATATTATGTTATTTTGCATGCTGAAGTAATCTTTACCACTGTAACGCTTCTAGATTGTCCTGAATGACCGCAAGAGCAACACATTTTTTTTTAAGTATCCAAATTAAAGTAACTGTTCTAGAAGTAAGTGTGTTGAAACATTCTTGCTGTACTCAAACACTTTATTTCCTCTATGCCAGTTCAAGATACGTATTGAGTGAAATGTAAATTATGGTTTTGAATAAGCAGTAGGTGAGTTAAGTGTGTTACGCACCTGCAGAGTCACATTGAAGTTCAGTGGAGTGTTGCAAATTGTAAAACGTTGGTGGTTTGTCGTATTGCGTAACTCAGACCCTTGAAGAGACGGATTTTCTCTAAACCCCGCGTGGCATTAAGTGAAGATTTGCGTCCTTGCTTTGATGTGAATAGGGATCGTGTCATCTAAGCACTGCGCGTGAATAGAAATATACTCACAATAATAAATAAAAAGTTAGTAAAAGAAATGTATCACGTATCACTGGAATGAAGGCTTAATGTTTTTTTGTCTTTTCTTTTTTAGTTAAGGGTGTATTTTGTTGTTGTTGTTGTTGGTGGTGGTGGTGGTGGTTGTTGTTCTTGTTGTTGTTGCTGTTATCGTTGTTGTTGTTGTTGTTGTTGTTGTTGTTGGGGGATGAAAGGAACAATTAGAAATAATAAAGAGAGGTAGACCTAAAGGATGGAGAAAGACTATGAAACACACACACACACACACACACACACACACACACACACACACACACACACACACACACACACACACACACACACACACACACACACACACATAGACTGATATGACACGTATTTATCCCACCGATTCACTGCATTGCAACACACACACACACACACACACATTGAAACACACAAACACATATACAAAAACAAACACACTGATGGTAGATTAACTCACCACATACAAATGAGCGCAACCAAACATTATAAAAACAACAACAACAAATAACATGCATATCAATTAATACCAAAACTGACAATGGAAAAAGCAGATTGCAGTGACGTGCTTGTATGTGTATGTACGTGTCCGTGTGTTCGTGTGTCCGTGTCCCAGGTGCACTACCCGCCTGCTTCAAATCCAGATAGGAGAGGGAGGAAAGAGAAGAGAAGCAGATGAGAATTGCAAGAGGAAGGTGCGTACGTAGGTGAGGGTTCGATCTAGGAGGAGGAAGAGGAGGAGGAAGGCAAGCAGTAGTAGTAGTAGTAGTAGTAGTAGTAGAGGAGGAGGGAGAGCAAACGAGGAGAAAGGCATTGGGAAAGGGGATGTATAGAGAAGGGGAGGAAGAAGGGAGGAAGAGGAAGAGCAGTATAGCATCACCGGCAGGGAGAACAGTAGATCGTAGTAGTAGTAGTAAAAGTAGTGGTAATAGTAGTAGTAGTAGTAGTAGTAGTAGTAGTAGTAGTAGTAGTAGTAGTAGTAGTAGTACGTTGAATAAAGATGAATGTCGAAACCAGATCTTGCATATTCAAAGTCTCAACGAAAACCCTGCGGACATATTCCCATATAAGAGAGAGAGAGAGAGAGAGAGAGTTCCCTGGCGTGTAGTAAAGTCAGGTGGGTGGGGTGGTTGAGTGCATCCATGAGGGGAAGGAAGGGAGGAAGGGACGCAGAAGGTGCAGCTGAAGGGCATGCAAATTGTCCTTCTGATCAGCTCAGGGGAAAATGAAATACCTTCTTTGCATTTTCCCTGCTGAGCCTAGTTGTATTAATTTTTTTCACTTTAAGAGCTTTCGTAGCTTGAAGGAAAATGAAATACGGGGTTTGTGTCTATTTTTTCCTTTCTTTCTTCCTTCTCTTCTTCATTCATATTAATTTATGTATCAAGTTTTATTTATTAAGACTCTTCTTTGTTGCGACGAGGAAACTAAAACTACAGATTTATTTTTTTATGTTCTCTCTCTCTCTGAGAGAGAATGGAAAGAGAAGGAAAGAAGAGGAAAAGACATGTGAACTCTCTCTCTCTCTCTCTCTCTCTCTCTCTCTCTCTCTCTCTCTCTCTCTCTCTCTCTCTCTCTCTCTCTCTCTCTCTCTCTCTCTCTCTCTCTCTCTCTCTCTCTCTCTCTTACATCTACAAGCGTATTAATTTTTTTCACTTTAAGAGCTTTCGTAGCTTGAAGGAAAATGAAATACGGGGTTTGTGTCTATTTTTTCCTTTCTTTCTTCCTTCTCTTCTTCATTCATATTAATTTATGTATCAAGTTTTATTTAGTAAGACTCTTCTTTGTTGCGACGAGAAACTAAAACTACAGATTTATTTTTTTATGTTCTTAGATGCTTCAGTGCTGATGCTGATATTGATGATGATGATGATGATGATGATGATGATATTATTGATGATGATGATGATGAGTTGAGAGAGAATGGAAAGAGAAGGAAAGAAGAGAAAAAGACATGTGAACACTCTCTCTCTCTCTCTCTCTCTCTCTCTCTCTCTCTCTCTCTCTCTCTCTCTCTCTCTCTCTCTCTCTCTCTCTCTCTCTCTCTCTCCCCCTCCTCATCTCACCTCACCTCAGGTACACGTGAAAATTAATGAGGGAATTATCCACAAATTTGGAGGCAGGATTAGTGTTGCCAAAGAGACAATGGTGGTTGATGAGATGCTGCGGCGGCGGCGGTGGTGGTGGTGGTAGTGGTGTGGAATGTAAGTCAGTTGTTGTTGTTGTTGTTGTTGTAACAGTAAAAACAATATTGATTGGTGATTGGATGTTTTTTTTTTTTTTTTTTTGTGTGTGTGTATGTGTATGGACATTTTATATTTGTTTATCCACTCATATTTTTTTTTGTGGTGGAAGTGTTATCTCTCTCTCTCTCTCTCTCTCTCTCTCTCTCTCTCTCTCTCTCTCTCTCTCTCTCTCTCTCTCTCTCTCTCTCTCTCTCTCTCTCTCTCTCTCTCTCTCTCTCTCTCTCTCTCTCTCTCACACACACACACACACACACACACACACACACACACACACACACACACACACACAACTCATTAGTAATTCTAATTTTTATTCCCATGTCAAATCCTTTAAAGTAATTAGATATCATATTTTACCTCTTGTCTCTTTTTTCATTATTTTTCCGCCGCTACTAAGTCCCCATAGGATGTTGTATATTAATATATGGTAATGCCTTATGTATTGTTTACCCGAGTGGCCATACGTCTGTCTGTCTGTGTGTCTTATTGTACAGATTTCTGGTATATTAATCCCGTCTCTACCAGGACATGTTTCCATATATATTTATTTTGCTTAATATTTGGTGATTTTATACAGCTTCAGAAATTTATGTGGAGATTGAAATAGTGAAGACTCTACCCATTAATCTCATGACCTCCATAGACCCTTCTTAATGTCAATATAATCGTCTAATCACATCCAAAACTCAAGATAAACATATGTCCCAGTACTGAAAGGATTAACCCCTTCAGTACCATGACGAGTTTTCATATTCACTGTGCTTACGACCTAGCGATTTTATACACCTTCAGAACTCACGTGGGGGATTAAAATAGTTAAGACTGTGGCCATTAATCTTTTGACCTCCATGGACCCTTCCTAATGTCAATAGAAATGATCTAATCGTACACAAATCTCAAGGTAAAAATGTGTCCCAGTATTGAAAGGATTAAAGCTTAGAATTTATGTTTTTTGTCTGTCTCGTTGATTGGTTGCTGTGCTGTCGGTATGTCTAGCTGGCTGTCTGTCTATTCTACTTGTCTGTCTGCCTGTACACTCCATCACACACCTGTCTATCTGCCCCACACACCTGTCCATATCATCTCATACCTGTACTTCATCTGGTTCAAACATGTGTAATTTTTCTTCTTTAGTTTTATATTCCCCATTTCCCTTGTCCATCTCCCTCCCTTCCCACCACACGCCTGTCTGTTATCCCCCCACCACGCTGCCCTTTTCCTGCCACACCTGCTCTTCAGAAGTCAGCGGGGAGGGCTAGAGGTGTCATCAATAGAATCCGTCAGCATGTCAGCCCTTCAGTCCGTCAGTCTCTCAGCTCTCTCCCCTCCTCTCGCCTTCGTATTGTTTTTCCTCTCTTCTCCCTCTCTTTTCTCTTTTCTCTCTTTTTTCAAAGCTTATCTTTCCTCTCTGTTATTCTCACCTATCCACATCCTCACCTCTTTTCTCTTCTCTTGTTACATTTCGTTCTGGATGCTGGACACACATCTCTCTCTCTCTCTCTCTCTCTCTCTCTCTCTCTCTCTCTCTCTCTCTCTCT
Organism: Portunus trituberculatus; assembly: GCF_017591435.1. NCBI lineage: Eukaryota > Metazoa > Arthropoda > Malacostraca > Decapoda > Portunidae > Portunus > Portunus trituberculatus. The sequence continues at coordinate 17,609,988 of NC_059269.1, forward strand.
CTGGAAGTATATTTCTACTAGTTACTGTGGTTTCTGATATCGTCCTCGTCGTTGTTCTCCTCTTCCTCCTCCTCCTCCTCCTCCTCCTCCTCCTCCTCCTCCTCCTCCTCCTCCTCCTCCTTTCTTCTCGCTCCCGTGCTCTTAGGTCTTGGCGGTGGCTTAGCAAGATTCAGAGTTAGCAGATAAGTTAGCTTTGATTTGCATCTCATTAAAATCACAAGAGCGCTCTGCATAATCGTTAGTCGTGATGAAGCTGTAGAGGTGAGCTGTACAGGAGCCCCGGGTGAGGTGGTTGGTTGGCTGGGTTCGCGGCATCAAGGTCCTCTGTAGTAGTTACGAGTATTATTTAGTTTAGAGGCAAGTTGAGGTAGTGTCTCAAAGCTTTATGTTGGGTGTAGTTCGTGGAGTGAATGCGAGGATATTAGTTTGGGATCTTCATAGCTTCATTTTTTTCTCATCAGGGCAATACATTTACACTAAACACTCCTAAAAACAAGAGTAAGTAAGCACCACTGAAACACTTAAGACCACCACTCGTATTGACACAAAGAAGCAGTTAAGAAAGACAGGCTTCAGCATACAATACCTAGCTACTGGAATGTATGGAGTCTCCCTCACCCTCTGTTGGCCGCCGGGAGGTGCTGCGGGCCAAGGTAAGGGAAAGGGAGGGTTGGCATATAGCTCTCCCTGCAGCTAAATTGAGTATTCATGAGGTGTGCTCCTTAGTTTTGGTATCATAAGACTGGCTTGGAGTGGAGCGAAAGAGAGAGAGAGAGAGAGAGAGAGAGAGAGAGAGAGAGAGAGAGAGAGAGAGAGAGAGAGAATGTGGGTGTTATATTTCTCAAACTTTTTCTTCTTTTTATCATGAAATTTTCCTGAAGTTAGTAAAATGTGCTGATTTATGAGTTTTTCTATTTATTTATCTATCTATGTCTCTATCTATCTATCTATCTGTCTATCTATCTATCCATCTATTTATCTATTTATATACCTCCCTCCTTCATATATGTTTACCTGCACCTCTCCATCCTTAATATTGCAATAACAAAATACCAAATTCCTCTCTGTAAGCAAACTCAAAAAACCAATGCAAAAAACCTCTTACCTTCCACCATCGTCTTTAGAACCACCACCTGAACAAGCACGGATCCTTGTCAGCCTCGCGTCCCCAATATTAGCTAGAAAAACGTGGAATTTCTCCCTCATTAATCTGGAATTTTTCACACGTGTCTTATGATGACGGATTATTGCCACATCCTGCACGCCATTTAAGTTTCTTGCCCCACCAGCTAATTGTTTCTTGTCTCTTTTCCTTTCCAGGTGAGTTGTTACCTTTGGGCATCGTAGGAACTCGTGGTTGAGAGGTGGACAGGTGATCCCTCATACCTGTTGGAGCGGAACGAGCTGAATGCACAGGTAAAGTGCACAAACTTGTATAGGTGCAGCAGAAATCAAGATGCTTCTCTGATTTTGATTAAACATTTTTCGATGTTCGTTAGGGACTGTTGCCCTTACATAAAGGAAGTGTAAGTGTAAATATAATAGAATATGACTGATTGAATTGAAATGAGAGTGAAGGTTGCAATAGAAGCAGCTAGAGAAGGAAAATGGTAAAGATTTCTTCCAAGCCTTGATCTAAACATTCGGTTAGTATTGTTTACTGGTCTCTGTTGGTGAGTGAGGGGCACTTGTCTATAGCTGCTGTTTATGTCCCTGTGTTCCTGCAGCGCTTGGCTCGAGATGCAAGACAGGCTGGTAGAGAGAGAAATGGCAGGTGTCAGCTATGAAATTGTAGTTGCTTTTATTGAAAAGTGTGGAAGTCTTGTGTTTTGAGAGTTTTGAGATAGATTATGTGCATTGTGTGCGTGTGTGTGTGTGTGTGTCTTTATATGTCTGTGTACCCGTCTTCTAGTCTCCTCCTCGTTCTCCTTCCCATCACATTCACTACACACGCAAGTTACTTATGAATTAACTAAAAGTATGACCCATGTTGTAGATTTCGTGTCTCCCTTACTAGAAGAGCACCATCATCGCACTCAGTCCCCCGGTGAGGCCGCTCCACTGGGGAATGAGCAAGTCTTTCCCAATTACCTTAGTGGTGGTGGTGGTGCTGAAGCTGGAGTCCATCATTAAAGTAAGGTCATTTTTTTTACCTCGCCACTTGATTCCTACACGCCTACACAAGATCCCGCCCCCGCCAGTCATCACCGGGCTCCATAATTATTGGATTTATTGCTGCCTCGTACGAGTTGTCCTGATCGCTGCCTCGTTGGCCTGTCCACTGTGTAATGAGGCGTGGTTGTTGGGGCGTGTTTCCCTCCCTGCCTTTATTCCTTACTCATTGGTTGTCATGAATGTAATGAGGATGCTTACACACACACACACACACACACACACACACACACACACACACACACACACACACACACACACACACACACACACACACACACACACACACAGTAAGCAAAATTATTAATCTTAAATTTACAGTTAAAGTAGATAAGCTAACAGTAAAAAAAGATAAATAGGTATATTAAAGTAATTATAATGTCAAACCATGTGAGAAACACGTTTTTTTTATTTCCTTTCTTGCTTATCTATGATATTTTTTAACCATTACCCAAAAATAGCAGGAAGATAAAACAATACACACACACACACACACACACACACACACACACACACACACACACACACACACACACACACACACACACACACACACACACACACACACACACACACATTTACCAATATGTCCCGCGGTGCCTTCCTGTCAGCTGCACGTCCTGCCTGGAAGTACCAATCGTTCCCCCGTCTGTCCTTCATTGGGAAAACAAGACGTCCTGAAGTACCAAGGAACACGCAGACACCCATGAGAAGGAAGTACGTAAAGTCATTATCAAAAGTCTAGCAACAAATTTATGGTTGATATGTGGGAATCAATAAGGTAGGAAGGAACAGCCACGTGCAGACCTCATGACTTCTTGCAGCTTCCCTTATGTTCTAATGGTCTTAACTTACCTTCTGTCTTCATTTACTCAGTCTTTGTTCCTCCAATTTGCTGTCAGTCTCCTTATATAACCTGTGAATTGATAAATCTTAAGAATACAAGTAAGGATGAAACAAACAATTGAACAGAGGAGGAGGAAGTGTAATCTGTTTATCTCCTTATAAAACATTACAATTGAAAGATTTTTGATATATCAGACGACTTAGGGTTAAGACGAAAGGCAGAACACAGTGGAAATAAGTATAATCTGCCAGTAATTTCCTTAGAAAACCAGGTAATTGTTATATTTTCAGCGTATCAGAGGATTTAGAATTAAGGGAGAAGGCGGAACACGGTGGAAATAAGTATTATCTGTTAATTATCTTACAAAATCTCCTTATGTAAGATCAAGAGAGAACACAAAATGCATTAGAAGGTCAATTCGGCATATCACTCAACTATTGGCGAATTTTTATCCTCTTTCAAATAAACAGATAAATCAATAAAAATGCACCGACTCTTTCTTTTTATTCGCGTACAGAGAAAAATAAGTCAATACCATCCGTGTAATATTTTGTTCACATACACAATGCTTTCTTTCCACTCTGTCAGTTATGTACGATTCAGAATTCCTTGGGTGCATATAAAACATTCCAATGGGTGGGTATCTGTTCGCGTTATTCTATGTATCTAACAGTTATTTTTTCCCGTAGTCCAAAGTCCAACGTAGTCTTTGAACGCTCTGGTATGTATTTCTGTTGATAAATCGAGGAAACTTCTACTTTGACATGAAATTCCACTGTTCTGTGCTCTCCTTCGACCTTAATTCCTTTGATCTCTCGACAGACTTCTGTAAAGAACGTAAAACTAACATATTTTTACAGTATCAAAGGAATTAAAACTGAAATAAAACCGTGGGAAGGAGTGTGAAAGGTTAACTGACTTCTAAAAATGTACGAATGTATGCTCTCTCTCTCTCTCTCTCTCTCTCTCTCTCTCTCTCTCTCTCTCTCTCTCTCTCTCTCTCTCTGTCGATTTTTCCTTTTGCAGTCTTCTAATTATCTTGTATTCTTATATACTTCCTTTTGTCTATCCCTCGTTAGCTCTTCATCCTCCCGTTCCCCTCTGTCGCTCAACGTCCCCCCGCGCGTCAGCCTCTTCGCGTGTGTCAGTGGGAGTGTCAATCAATGTGGCGTGATGAAGGGAGGCCTCGCAGTATTGATTGTGGAAGGCATTAACAAGCACCACCTATACCTACACCCTCACACACACCCTCACTCACCCTCCACTCCTGTCATTGCTGTAATCTCCGGTCAGGGGGACACGCACGTACACTGATACATACACACACAGGCACGTGGTATTTTGGTTTTACTAGTAAGGGATATTATCTTTAGCTTTACAGGCACTTGCGTTAACTTTTAGTCCCGCCTCGTGTGGTCTTCCTGGCTCCTCTTGCCCGGAACACCACTCGTAAATTTGTCGTGGTACTTAATGTTTTATGGCTCCTTGTCGGTACACTTGTCTTACGTCTTTACTTACGAGCATTGCCGTTCATTACCTTCATCCTCCACCTGCTGCTGTTGCTACTACTTCTCTTCCTCCTGACATTTCTCCTCATCCTCGTCCTCCTCCTCCCCCTTCCGTTCGTTTTCTCCTTGCCTTGTTTTCACCACCACCATCAGTTCTAATGCTTCCGTTTCTTCCTTTGATCTTTATTTTTCGTATCTTTGCTTTCGTTTTTACTTCTTAGTGTATGAAATAATTCTCTCTCTCTCTCTCTCTCTCTCTCTCTCTCTCTCTCTCTCTCTCTCTCTCTCTCTCTCTCTCTCTCTCTCTCTCTCTCTCTCTCTCTCTCTCTCTCTCTCTCGTGTACATTTCCATCTTTTTTTCATATTTTATCTTTCACCTACACGTACCGCCACACCACTTCTGTCCCTCTACACACACACACACACACACACACACACACACACACACACACACACACACACACACACACACACACACACACACACACAGATGATACCCACGGGGGAAACACCCACCCATACGGATCCAGTATACTCACCCATTCTGGTGTAGTAAATTACCCTCGAGAGGCGGTCACTCCTCCCCACCCCTTTACTCCAACACGGGGCTGTAGGCGGGGAAAGAGAGATCGCACACTCATATCCACCTTTCCCTCTATGACAGTTAAAGCTTGTCAGGTCACCGATGAAATAATACAATACTGGATGAAGTGATAGAAACATAGAGAGCAAAGGACGAAGAGAAAAATGGAAGCAAGGGTAGATAGAATAGAAAACTGAAGCCCATAGAAAAAAAAATAAGATTGAAACGCAGTGAATAAAAAATAAATAGAGAACAAGAAGAAACAGAAAATTGAAAATATATATATAGTATTTTGAAATGCTTTGCTCTCTCAACACGACTATTTTCAAGGCCACAAAGATGATATGCCGGATTCTCAAGGATTTTTTTTGGTTTTCACAGTGTGCATATGTTAATCGGTCACTAGAACAGAAAAGATCCCTTGAAAAATCCGTATGACTTTGATTAGAGCTATTTAAAAAGGATTGATAGCTTGTAGTGTTTCGGAATATGGCTGTAAATCTCAAGGGCATCTGTTTCTGTTCTGTCTGGCCACCCACGCACTGTCTTTCTGTGTGTGTGTGTGTGTGTGTGTGTGTGTGTGTGTGTGTGTGTGTGTGTGTGTGTGTGTGTGTGTGTGTGTGTGCTATGTCACGTTAATAGTGTAAAATGTATCTTTCTTACCACTTGATGCCACGTCCCTTAAACCACCACCTCCTCCTCCTCCTCCTCCTCCTCCTCCTCCTCCTCCTCCTCCTCCTCCTCCTCCTCCTCCTCCTCCTCCTCCTCCTCCCTCTATAATCATACTCACTTTAGATAAGATAGGGGAGCTCGTCACACACACACACACACACACACACACACACACACACACACACACACACACACACACACACACACACATATCTAACTTGTTCTTCGTTTGTATTCTCTAATGTTCGTATTCACTATACATTTATTTTCCTCTCTTATTCTCATAGCGTCCCTTCTTCGATGTTGACTTCCTCTGAGTTTCATCCTTGGCTTTGTCTCCTTTCCTGTGTGTGTGTGTGTGTGTGTGTGTGTGTGTGTGTGTGTGTGTGTGTGTGTGTGTGTGTGTGTCCTCCCCCAGGCCGGCGTCCCTCAAGGCAGTGGGGATCCTGTATAGGGTTTCCGCTCGGTGGCTGGACTGAAATGAATTATTGGCCTGACTCGTGTCCACTTCCGTTATTTTCCTGAGAGAGAGAGAGAGAGAGAGAGAGAGAGAGAGAGAGAGAGAGAGAATTTTACTACCTCCTTTCTCTCTTTGCTTTTTATTTTCTCTTGTGGTCATTTTTCTGCTTATTTCCTTCTCTTCTTTCCCTCTTTATCAATTTTCTGTTTCTACTTGCTCTCGTTTTTTTTTCATTCATTTCTTTCAATGTTCAGTTTTCTATGGATTTCAGTTTTCTATTCAATCTATCCTTGCTTCTATTTTTCTTATATTCGTCCTTTGCTCTCTTTCTTTCTATCATTTCATCCATTATTGTATTATTTGATCCCATCCATTATTTTTCCATTATTAATTCTTTCATTACCTGGTTTCTGACTTCCTTTTTTGTCATTCCCTTGCATTCTTTTATCTCTCTTCCTTTTTCATATCGTTATCAATTTTTCCCAGTATTTATTTTCACCGGCGTTTTCATTCTTTTCATCCATTCACTCCATTAAATCTCTCTCTCTCTCTCTCTCTCTCTCTCTCTCTCTCTCTCTCTCTCTCTCTCTCTCTCTCTCTCTCTCTCTCTCTCTCTCTCTCTCTCATTTTTCCTATATGTAATTCGGTTTCTCCCAGTCCTTATCGTTCATTGCCTCTCACTTCCCCCTTCCTCCTCCTCCTCCTGCTTGGATCTCAACTTGTGACCTTGGGCAGGAATTGCATGAATACTAGAGCGGGTCCCGTGCAGAGCGAACCGGGCGAGGTTGGACAGAACTTGACTTCCAATTCCACGACGAAAAAAGGAAGTTATTTTAAAGTTTTCCCATCTTTCCTTTCTCTACCACTACCACTACTACTACTACTACTACTACTACTACTACTACTACTACTACTACTACTACTACTACTACTATACTACTACTACTACTACTACTACGGCTACCACTAGAACTATGACTACTACCACTACTAGCATTTTTCCGCTCACTCCTCGTGTGTGTGTGTGTGTGTGTGTGTGTGTGTGTGTGTGTGTGTGTGTGTGTGTGTGTGTGTGTTGCAGTATCATGCTCATGTTTTCGGAAAGTATGTTTATTTTCCCTCATGGCTTCCTGTAATAATATTAATGCTGATGTATGTATGTATTAATGTACGTATATTGGAGTCGCCTTCTGTACGTATATGAGGTTATGAAACACACACACACACACACACACATAATGCCAGCCACCCACCCAGCCAGCCAGTCGGTCGGTCGGTCGGTCGGGGCGATGGAAGCAGAAAGGACACAAGAGAGTGTTGAGCCCACTGACCGTACGAAGTCGTAATGCCTCTCTGGTTACATGGGGTCGTGAGTGGCCCGTAAAATACTGAATGGCGAGCAGTGGTCGTGACGGTGGTGGAGGTCGTGGTGGAGGTGAAGGCGAGGGGAGAGTTGGGGGACGCAGTAAAGGAGAGGAGAAAGAAGAGGTGGAAGGAATAAGGAAGTAAGGGAAGGTGGATAAGAAGGATATGAGGGAAGTGGAAGTTTTGGAGATTTGGGAAAGGAGAAGTGGAGTGCGAAGGAAGTATGAAAGTAAGGCGAAAAGATGTAAAGAGAAGAAAGGTAGAAATTTAAAAGGAGGGATACTGAAGCGAGGGGAGGGAAGGAAGAGCAAAGGAAAATGTAAATAGAAGAGGAAGAGAAAATAGGGAGGTTAGATAAGAGGAGGATGAAATGGTAGAAGAGACAGAGATGGAAAACCGAAATTAAACAGGAAGAAAAAAAGAAGCGAGTAAGAAATAGAATAATAAATGAGAAAATGTAAATAGAAGAGAAGGAAGGAGATTGAATGAATGGAGAAGTGGAATCAGGAAAAAACTGGAACAAGAAAAGAATACAAGTCTAAAAGGGAAAGAAAAGATAAAAAAAAAGTCAGGTTAGACGAGAAAGAAAAAAGGTAGAAAAGAAACATAGGAAAGATTGCAGGTATATGGAAACACTACTACATCTCCTGGTCACTGTGTTGTGTTGCGTTGTGTTGTGTTGTGCTGCGGGGCCGGACAGAGAGGACGAGGCTGGCTGGTAAGAGGCTTAGCTAGACCCACGTGTTCCCGCAAAACCTATGGAAGGGACCCCCTGTAGACCCTGCTCGGTTTGCTCTGGCTTGGCTCGCCTTGGCTTGGCTTGGCTTGGCTTGGCTTCGTTGGGTTGGGTTGGCTTTGCAAACTTTTTTTTAGATTAGTATTGAATTGTCAGCAGGTTGTGATTTACTTTGAGAGGTAGAAATGTAGTAAGTTTATATATATATATATATATATATATATATATATATATATATATATATATATATATATATATATATATATATATATATATATATACAGGAACTGCCATGTTGTAAACTTAATGGCTTCTTGTAATTTTCCATATTTGTTGATTTTCTTTTTACGTTTGTTATTTTTATACTTAAGTGACCAGTATTGAGTTCATTTCACGCCTATAGTCTAATTTTAAATGCTTTCATAGTTGCACATAAACGAGTAAATCAAGAATTTTCGGGATATATTTTAAAACACTTCTGCCTGCTTCGCGACTACTTTCAATAGACGCTAGTTGAAATAACACGTCTACATTTTCAAGTGAAGAAACACTTAATAACCAGGCCTATCATCTCAATGGCTTTTTAAAACGGCCGTGGCAAGAGACAGCAAAGCGTTTCTAAATACGGATTTTAAAGAGGCAGTGTGTGTGCTTGTGTGAGGGGAGGAAGAGGCGACAACGTCATTCAGCTAAGGTCATATGGAAGGTTCAGGAGGGACGGAGGGAGCTGCGTGTGAGGTGATCCATGACATTCCACCTCGCAGGGATTGCCAGCGATACACGCGGGAGGTGTTTGCACTCCTGTACCCAGACGAGGCGCTGGCCAAGGGTAAGGGAGGAAGATGTCAGAGGCTTGTACCGATCTACACGTGTCGCCCCTGCTGATCTAAAGGGACTTGCCGGGCCTGGCTGCAGCTCCCGGACCAGAGAAGCATGGACGAGTTAAAGAGATTGAGAGATACGTGCATTTCATCCCCCTGCTTCGTGAAGGAAACATGACAGCGGGACTGTTTTATGACTCTACCCGCCTATTACTCGGTGCATTAAATTAGCCACGAACACCCCACACGCCCCTTCACGGCTGAGAGGAAAAACTGGTCCACGGGTTTACTGTCCCGCGATAACATCAATAAAACCCGTTCGAGGCGCAGCAGTGGGCGGTCCCATCTCGTTGTGTACATTGCGCCGTGCCTGCCCCGTCGTGTTCCCGGTCCGTGCTGCCCCCCGAGAAAGCCTTTGTCGTGAGGGGACCATAGATATTACAGACGGCCATGCAGACAAACCCGCTCGAACTTGGTGGAGAGGCGCTCGACATGCAGCCTGCGTCATATGGCCTGTTATTGCTCCCATTGTCCCTGAGAGTTGTTTTGGGCCGACTTGGTTATGGCGGATGATTAACTTATGGGTAGAGAGAGAGAGAGAGAGAGAGAGAGAGAGAGAGAGAGAATGGCCACCTCCAGCACCTCCTCAAATCAGGACTGCGTGGAGGAATGCACGGTAGTTGAGTGCGCTAATAATTTCAAGCATGGTGGGTTCCAAGGCATGGCGCGTCTCTCACAAAGTCTTGGAGTTATTCTTAAACACTTTCTGCCGCACCTTCTCTGTTCTCGAAAGGCTGTGGTTGAAATTTTGCAGGTTTATAAGGCTGTTTTCACGGTTCTAGTCACAGATTAACAAAGATTTCTATATGATTAAGAGAAGAAACACTTGAGAACACGGGGAATGTTGAGAGAGAAAGAGAGAGAGAGCAGAGTGTTTGTAAAGACAGACCCTAGCTGTCAAGAGTACTGGATATGGCATAAGAGAACCTACATATCATTCTCCGCACGCACAACGCTCCCTATTTAGTCTTAGAAGGCGGCGAGAGGAAGGCAATTTGAAGGCGCCTCGCTACACATGACAAGGACCGCGCCGTTAAGAAATTTAAGAAATGGAAGTAAGAAAAGTGTCGCCTCAGGAACCAACCGGCCATCTACGTGTGCGATAATGTGTTACTTAAGGCGAAGGACGGCGCTCTGCTGCACTAATTATAATAAGAAGCAAGGAAGAATGTTCGCCTCCCAGGAGCACTCTATTCTTTCTCTCTTTTCGTCTTTTCGTCCCCGAGTCCCCAGAAGCGAATACCAAGCCAGGGCACGGCAGGACATGGCAGGTTGCAGGTTAGGGAATGTTGTCTTGCATGCTCGTTTATCTAAGAGAGTCTAAATTCTTGAAACTCGGCGAATTGAAAGTTATATATCTTGATGTTCTGCTAAGGCAACTCTGTAAACTTCCTCAGATACGTGTAGATAATTATTTTTTTTTTTCTATATCCTTTCTTGTGCAGTATCTTTAACTCTAAAGATCTGAAAAAAAGGAGGAAAAGAAGACTTATACTCAACGGTTAGACAGTTTAATTCCACTTAGTGTTTGAAAATAGTTTAACTCGTAGGAAGGCAGTAAGTCAATATGAAGTCCATAGCTTGCCAGTAAGACATTGAACGACTGATTATACTCATTAACTCCTATAGGTACAAACAAAGCAGGAGAATGAAGATGAAAATGCTACTACTATTGATTCTACCATCCTCTCCCTCTCTCCATCCAGTCATCTATCTAGCAAACACCTTTTCTACCTGACCTCTTCATCTTACCCTCCTTCCCTCCTTCTCTAACTCCCAAGCGACTCAGGCAAAGGAGACTCCCTCTTTTGGATAACAGTAAGAGGGAGAGAAGGAGAAGAAGGAAAAAGCCGATATGCAAAATACCAGCGCACAGTATAAACGATTCGGGCACGCTACGCTCTTTGCCCTGAAAAAAAAAAAATTCTACGTGTAAAAAGTGAATGGAGTGTAAATTACAAAAGACGCGACGGAGAATGGCTTTTGTGTAATAAATATTCTAATGGAACATAAAAAGGTCTGCATTATCTCTCTCTCTCTCTCTCTCTCTCTCTCTCTCTCTCTCTCTCTCTCTCTCTCTCTCTCTCTCTCTCTCTCTCTCTCTCTCTCTCTCTCTCTCTCTCTCTCTCTCTCTCTCTCTCTCTCTCTCTCTCTCTCTCTCTCTCAACAGTAATCGTTTCAGTCAGAGAGAGAGAGAGAGAGAGAGAGAGAAAGATTCCTTACCCTACTCTACTTTCTCTCGCTCTCCCTAAAAATAAAAACTGTCCACCATTTCTTTCTTTCCATTGAGATATAAAGGGAAGAGGAGGAAAAAAATGAAAAAAAGGCAAGAAAAAAAAAGGAACCAGAGGAGGAGGAAAGATTATGATCAGCTTGTTGTCATATGTTGTGGATTTCCCCTTTTTTCCTTCCTCCATTCTTAGCTTCCCTTTGAATCGAGAAACCTGACGGAGGGGCCTTATGACTCGAGTGGCAGAGACTCAGTCGGTGTTGAGAACCATAATAAAAAATACTTCATCGCCAACACTTGAGAAATAATTTTATAGCTATTTAAATGGACACTAGTGGGGGTATTTATTATACTATTTATTGAAGAGTTGAGTGTGTGTGTTTTTATGAGGGAGAGAAGGTTAGGGGGACTTGTGGAAGGTGTGGAGAGGGAGAATGGAGGGAGTAGAATGAGGAGTGGTCGTCGTGGGTCGTGAGTCGTGGTGAAACTCTACTGATTCACGACCAGGAGACAGCGTGTGACCCTGAAGCATGACCCTGAAGGTGAAGGGCGACGTAGAGAGAGAGAGAGAGAGAGAGAGAGAGAGAGATCTGAGAGGAGTAAGAGGAAGCGAAGACAGGAAACGAGAAGGACGAAGGATTGATAGGAGAGGAAGGGAAAGGGACACGGAAAGAGAAGGAGGAAGGATAGACAGGAGAGGAAGGGAGGAAGGGGGTCGATGGGGCGGGTGAGTTTCATCCTCATACCTCAAGTTGGGTCCTTAGCGCGACCTCCTGAAGGAGTTGTGTGAGATGAGATCCTTGATGGGATTATACCTCAGAGTTGCCGGGAATCGAACCGCTGCCTTGGCCTCCACCTTGACTGCTGCCTGTGCCTTTCCTCCGTCTGTGTTCATTGAGGCACCTTAAGAAGCCCTCCTGAAGAAGCCACTCACCTGCCTAATGTGTGTAATGAGCTTCAGTTATGTCAGTAGTGGATGGTAACTGTGAAGTGGATTTGTGTTTATAATGTTGATTTTAGGCAGTGTTATTTTATTTGTTTTGAGTGTGGTGTGGTATGTTTTGGTTTAATAATAGTAATCCCCGGCCCCGGACAGCTTTAGAAAGTAGGTGTCAGTGGCGAACGTGAGCTGTAAATCAAGGAATCCATAAAAATAATGTATAGTTGAGTTTGGGAGACAAATGACTAGAGGCGATCTTAATATCCTCCTCCTCCTCCTCCTCCTCCTCCTCCTCCTCCTCCTCCTCCTCCTCCTCCTCCTCCTCCTCCTCCTCCCAAGCTTTCTCCCCTTCCTACTCAGCCTCCTCGATCCAGTCTCCGGCAGGATATGACCTGACCTAAGGTGAAACGTAACCCTGATGGAAGGTGTTGACTCGGCGCGCGGCAAACACTTCGTCAGCACCGCCATCAACAGTCACGCCAGACCACCCTCCCTCCCCCTTATGCCATTACTCCCCCCTTACCTATTCAGCCACCTACCAACCCACCCAGCCAGCCGCTCCTCGCCGCCATTCACGTCTTCTTTCTCCCAACACGAAGTAAAGAACGCGAGAAATTTAACTCTGAATACACTGAAGGGACCATATCTATATAGAGTGGGATTATTCCCTTGGGGGATGCTGTTCTGCTCTGTTTGTTTAAAGAACTTATTGGGAGTTCGTGAGAGGAAAGGTCATATGTATAAACTAGTAACGTGGAATGTGTATTCTCTCTTTTTATTTTTGCTGTGCTGGCTCATGAGATTTGATGGAATGAAGTCTGAAGTAGAAATTATGAAAGATATCAATGACAAAAAAAAATGCTGGATTAATTAGATTCTTTTAGATAGCGGTATTTTTTCAATAAAATCGTTAAAAATTACCACATATAAGACAACAAGAGTACACATTCAATTAAAACTCAAAGTATAAAAAAAAGTACTGAGATGAAAAAAAATATTATATCTACATTATAAACTAGAAACAAGAAATTACACATATTTACTAAATACAAAATTAAAACCAGTAATTGAAGGGTGAACTACAACACCTGAAATGCAATACGTGGAAATGCCGAGCACCTTTCCGACCCCCAGAGATTCTACCATCAGTGGCTTTATTTATTCAGGCCCAGGTGAAAAGTAATCAGGAGCGTGTGGATGTGTGACCCAGTACCTGTCTGGTCTTGTCCGTGGTTCTCGTGCCTAAAGATGTACTGCGAGGCTGAGGACTTGGGAACTTGTGGCCTTTCGGAGTGAATTTAAGTTTTGTTGCTGCTGGAGTTACATTGGATGGTTAGTAATCTGATTGCTTGTGTGTGTGTGTGTGTGTGTGTGTGTCCCAGTACCTATCTGGTCTAGTCTGTGGTTCTGGCGCCTCAAGATGTGCTGCAGGGCTGATGACTTGCGAGTTTGTGGCCTTTCGGAGTGAATTTAAGTCTTGTTGCTGCTGGAATTATATTGGATAGTTATTAATCTGATTGCTTGTGTGTGTGTGATTATCTTTTCACGCTTTGCTAATTACGAAAATTTGACCTTAGCGTATTCTTTTTTTTTTTTATTCTTTTTTTTTTGTAACATTTACGTTATGAGAGGAATGTTGTGTCGTCTTACTTTTTTTTTATTTATACCATGTGGGCTTTTCACGGGAATTTATGGGGTAAAGGGGATACTGTTTAGGGTACCTCCTATCTCAAAGCCCACTCGCTAGGAAACCGTTGCCCCGAGGGAGGAAGCCCAACCTACACTCGGACCGTGGACTTGGAGACCCCTCGGATCCCAAAGCGCGCATGGTTCCACTGTACCATTTAGTTTAACTCACTGACTCTGAAGGTGACAATTGACTTAACCAATACAAGCTTGCGGTGAGTGACAAGTATCTAACAAAACACATTAAGACCCTTGGCTTTGTTTGTCCCTAGTAATATATTAACACTAACATTAGATTTGAAATGCATGGAAGAAAATATCCATTCTCAGAATATAAAAGACTAAGTGACCAGATCGTTAGTGGCGAATCATTAGGAACCTCTGAGAGAATATAAGAAAAAAAATATGAATGACGGTAACTAGAAACACGTAAGCAGGTTTTTTTTTATTTATTTTTTTAAGTTTTTTATTTATTTTTTGTATAGTGACCATGTTGAGACCTGATGACTTCTTACAGCTTCCTTTATGACAACCTTAACCTTTTACTAACACAAGGCACTGAACTGGAGGCAATAGAAAGTGGCTGGTGAGGGTTTAATACACAAAAATAGTCTAGGAAAACATATAACTTGCGTCACTAAAACGTCTTGCTCCACTTAGCGTCGCGTCTCCCCCGCTGAGGCTCCTGCTGCGTGGAGGAAGGTGTCTGTGTGTCCCGGAGAAGGGGAAGAGGGGAACAGTGGGGGAAGGAATGGTGTTATAGATCCTCGTCGAGCAGAACCAAAGGGATTGTCAGAGATTAGAGTGCCTTGGGAATCGCCAGTATGTGTGTGTGTGTGTGTGTGTGTGTGTGTGTGTGTGTGTGTGTGTGTGTGTGTGTGTGTGTGTGTGTGTGTGTTGTTTTTATTAGTTTGCGTTGTTTTCTGTCTAGTTATTCGATTTTCTTCTTGTAGTAAGGTGTGTGTGTGTGAGTGAGAGAGAGAGAGAGAGAGAGAGAGAGAGAGAGAGAGAGAGAGAGAGACTGTATACCAGCAAGCATTCATTCATTCATTCATTCACGCATTCACGAGAGAGAGAGAGAGATAGAGAGAGAAAGAGAAAGAGAGAAAGAGTGTTCGTACACCAGCATTCATTCATTCATTCACGCATTCACTCTCTCATTCACACCTCTCTCATTCCACGTATATTTCATCAGCAAGCTTCATTTCCCTGCCTTTCATAGAGCACACTTCCACTTTCGAGTTGTTGCTTCTTACTTTTCTCTCTCTCTCTCTCCCTTTATTTTTATTTCCTCGAGTTCTGTTGCCCACGAGCTTCCCACGGCCGCCCTTGTACTGCCTTTCCTCCTGCTTGTTGACCTTCACCTGTCTGCCCTCTAGCGTTCGTCGTTTGGACTATGCATTTATATAGCCTTTCGATTTTGTCCCCCCTTTCTCTCTCTCTCTCTCTCTCTCTCTCTCTCTCTCTCTCTCTCTCTCTCTCTCTCTCTCTCTCTCTCTCTCTCTCTCTCTCTCTCTATCCTTTTACATTCAGTTCATCTAAATGCAATTACAGCCTCCCTTGATGGAGATCCGATCCCAAATGTAGTCCATCACGTCCCATTTCAAAGGTTTCACACGTTTTGTTTACTGTTTTTTGGGGTCTCCCGCTTCCTCTGTTATTTTCAATTTGGCTCGTGTTTTTAGGGAATCATTTTTGTGTCGCGTTTCCTTACCGCCGCTGGTGTTCCTGCCCACTCACCCGCCTCTTCCACCTCCCGCCTACCTACCTATTCCTCCTCTTGCCTACCTTCCTCCTCCTCCTCCTCCTCCTCCTCCTCCTCCTCCTCCTCTTCTCCTCTTCCTCCTCCTCCTCCACCTCCAACGGGGTAGGCGTGCGGGGCGTCCGTCAGTCAAGCCATGTTGTGCGAATCAAAGTTATTTCGTGTACAAAAGAATTCCGTGTGCGGCCTCGCCTGACCGTGCACGGGTACGTCTCTTGCCTCCAGCCACCGAGCGTCGATTTAAATTGAAATTCAGTAGAACGGCGGCCTTTTGAACGAATCTTTTTCCCGCCTGGCTGACAGAAAGAGCGTCCACGCCTGTCAGAGTTCTGGACGGCGACTGCCTTTCTGGGCCTCCTGTGGATTAAAAGCATCGTCAGTTTGAGCCTGATGTTCCTACCCAGCACCGCACCGCACCGCACCGCACCGCACTGCACCGCAACGCACCACCTCACATCTCCCCGCAGCCTCTCCTCTTTCTGGCGTAGATTAAAGGGTATTTTCGCCACTCTGTAAACTTGTGTGCGCGGTGAAAGTGGGGCAGTGTACAGTCGTATTCTTCCCACGTCATGAAAAAAAACAAAAAAGGAATGAAAAGAGTAAAGTTAGCCAAGGTAGCGTTGACGGGTAGCAAGTGGTGATGTTAAGAGCGTTAGGTTGACGTAGCTCATTGTTCACGGAGGTCTATGAGGCCAAAGTGAGTATAGCGTTTCACTTATTTTATTTCAGATTTAGATAAATTAATGCGATATTGACCACCATTCTCCATTCATCCAATATTCCGATAAACTCTTGAATCCCTTGCTTGCTTCTGTATTTGTCGCTTACTATGACTTGAACTCTTTCAACAGGAAGGTTTCAAGACACTTATCCCCCTCAAAAAAATTAATGATCCTTTCCATTTTTGAGAACTTGCATTCACAAAGCGGCTTAATTTTTTCATTCATTCATTTTTTATCTCTGTGTTACTTTTGGCCATTGTCATTCTTGCATTAAAAAAATAGACAAACTTGGTACCAGATTATCAAAGCATGAATAGGAACGAACCTCACAGTGAGACATGAGACAGCGAAGAGAATGTGGACGAGGAGCCTTACCTAGATTTGCGAGGACCATGACAGGCCATTTTCCAATCAGGTGGGCATTGCTTCAGCCAGAGAGAGAGAGCGAGGGAGAATGTGTGTCTTGTGCGTGACTCAAGCTTTGGTAATAGAGCACAAGGGAGGGTGAGCTCAGGTGCAGATTCTTGCTACATCCTGATCCTGATGGGCAGATCGCCGTGCCCTGTGGGATGCTTGACGACAGTTTTAAATTATTGAACGGGTGGTGGCTGGCGTGGTGACGAATAGAGGTTGGGAGAGTGAGAAGATGAGAGCTAGGGTGCTGATCCATGTAGAGTCTGAACGGTGTTTTTTTGTATATATCTGTAAGAGAGAGAAAGAGAGAGAGAGAGAGAGAGAGAGCAAGCATACTTTTCTTCTTTCCTTCCTTCAATTCACGTCACAAACACAACAAAAACCACCATAAAAAGAAGTCAATTAAACGACAAATAAACAATATCCTCAAATTAATAACTGAATAAATGTAATGACACAAAAAAGAATCGTAGAACACTAACAATATCCACTGAGACACTTCAAGCTTAAAGGAAGACAGCATTTAGCGCAGCATGACCTTACCAACACTTGCTGCATAACTGTAGGTCAGGACGCAGGTCGTATATGCATATCACAGCAGCAAAGGCACGCCACTGTTCACACGTAAAGGTCAGATGTGAAATAGACCTGTAGCAGATAAGAGTAGTCGAAATGGTGAAGTGTGTGGAGATGGAAAGTATAACAGTGTGTTTGTCAGTATACAGAAAGGAGTTTAACCCTCCTCAGTACCATGACGTGTTATGATACTTATTATGTTTACTATTTGATGATTTTATACAGGTTCAGAAACTTACGTGCGGATTGAAATAGTGAAGACTCTGTGCATTAATCTTCTGACCTCTATAGACCCTTCCTAATGTAAATAAAATCGTCTAATGAAACCTAAAACTCGTAGTAAAAATGTGGCCTAGTACTGAAGAGGTAAATGAGAGTTTTATCATCATTGGGAAAGTATAGGATAAGGTATGCATTTTCTTTTATCTATCAGGAGAGTAAGAGTAACAAAAATTTTAAGAAGTTCATAGTGTTCGAATTAGGAGAAATGAAAGAAGTGACTAAATATTCTTATTGTCATATAGTAAAATCTCTCTCTCTCTCTCTCTCTCTCTCTCTCTCTCTCTCTCTCTCTCTCTCTCTCTCTCTCTCTCTCTCTCTCTCTCTCTCTCTCTCTCTCTCTCTGATTCGTCCTAATACACAGATTTAGTGCAGTATTCAGTGTCACGTGTGCCTTGATCAGCAGGCAACCTCGTGGACACCTGCCTCTATATTCTCTGGGCACGTAACCTCATTTTCTTCGCTGTCCGTCACTGTCAAGAGAGAGAGAGAGAGAGAGAGAGAGAGACTACGCTTGCGTCTGTAACGTTCATGCAGTTTCCCTTCCATATCAGTGTCAATTCACGTACTATAAACTAAGGACCAGAAAATATTGCAGTCTCTCTCTCTCTCTCTCTCTCTCTCTCTCTCTCTCTCTCTCCCTCCCTCCCTCTCACGCAGGTACCCTAAATCCAAAGGTCGTAGAAGGATAGGATAGGATATTCCGTGTTAAAATGGTAAGTGATTGACACTGGAACACATACGAGCTTCCTTCCTTATTTCCTTCCTACCTTCCTTCATTCTATCCTTCCTGTCTTCTCTCATTCCTACGTTCCCTCCTTTCTACCTTCGTTCATTCCTCCCTTCATTAATTCATCCCACCCAGTCTATCCAACCTCTCCCAGTCATCTGCTCCTATGATACAGTGCCACAAGGCGTTCACTGCACACTGCCTCTTGCTTAACGCGTGTGGGTCGCTTGTTGAACGCATTTGTAATAGGTACTGTTATTGAGCGGTGCTGTGTGTGCGAGTGTGTCCGCTGGAGTCCCAACAGTAAAAGTAATATTGTAGCTCTCAGCACACAGCGCACTCTAGCTCATCCTGCCTTGAGGGACGCTCGATAGCTCTTCGTGTGTTAGTTAATCCGGGATGAGGTAGATCAAGTGTGACTCGTGTCGTGTGTGTGTAGCTGTGTGTGTCTGGGGGCGATGGAGTGATCCACGCCGCAGGGTTAGCTTTCACGGCAATCAATGGGGATGAGTTTTACGTGAGGGAAGACTGGTTACAGAAAGTTAAGTGTTACTTTGCCGGGCAGCTTAGCGAAGTGATCAGTCTTGAAGGATTACAAGAGTGATTCCTTCGTGTGTGGTAGTGGCGTTACATCAAAATCGTCGTCCATATCGTGGTTGTCGTGGTCATTATTGTCGTTTTTCGCTTTGATTTATGTTTTGTAAATTACTTTACGTACGTACAAAGGATCTGAAAAATTATTCGTATTCGGTAAAAGGCAGATTTCTGGAAAAAAAAAAGAGATCTTTTAAAATATTATGTATGTATTTAGTTCAGGCTTATCTCTGAATGAACGTAATGGGTTGATATATATATATATATATATATATATATATATATATATATATATATATATATATATATATATATATATATATATATATATACATAAAACTTTATCTTCATAAACCTTGCACACTCCAGATACAAAGAACATTCGCACTGATATTTGAGAAAAGAAACTTTAAAATATCTGAACAAATTAGATAGACATTATCTCTCCAAGGATCACAATGCAAAGGTCACGTGATTCTTAGATTATTCCTTCCTCAGAAACCTTGTCCCTCGCTTTTATTTCTGTTATATCTTGCAATTTCTATCCATCACCAGACATTTTATTTCTTTCCTTGCAATTTCTATCCATCACAAGACATTTAATTTTTTTTCATAATCTTCAGCAAGTACATTTTTTCTTTTTTCTCATCTTTTTCGTCCTCTTCGTCTTTTTTACATGTCAAACGGGTTTCTAATAGATTCAGGTCTTAAGGTTTTCATCAGTGATATATCTGTTTATTGTGTATGTCAGCTTCCTTTCATGTTATTGATTTTTTTCGTCCCTCCACTTGGCTCCTTATGCTATTGGTCTACATATATTTTATCTATTTATGCTTTTTAATTAAAGTATGTGTTCATTCGTTAATCTATTTTTCATTTTACACGCTTTTTTATGCTTATTTTCTATTATGATTCAATAAGCCAACTCGCATTTTCTTACCTATCATTCCATTCATGTAATTCCTCAAGACTTGCGGCACCACAGCATTCAGGCCACTAGTGTACAGTTAGCACCATTTATCTCATTCATAGTGCCCACGTTATTTGCATCAAGTTTATCTATGCATCCTTTCTAATTTCCATGTACTCGTCTATACATCCATTTATCTAACTCTTGAAGGTTTGCTACTTGTACATCACAGTATTTAAGGAGCAAGTGTCAATCGCACAGTAACCTGACATGAAAACCCGTGATGCCTCCAATGTGTACGTTTAGTGAATGGGGCGAGCAGTGCGAGGCTGGAGATTGAGTGCAGGGGAGGCCAGGTAGTTTTGAGGGACGTTAGTATGAGATAGAGACGCTTGTGCAACTTTTGTTATTGTTGTAGCCTTGGGGAGTGGGTAAGAAATGACCAGTTCAGTTCAGGAAGGTTATAGTTACAGCAGCACATAACCATTTGGAACGCCAGGATTCGTGTGTGGGTCTGTGGATCGCTGTCTGAAGGATTCTGGTGCCTTGTCCCTCTGCGGAGAAAGACACGGAAAAAGAGAGCGGCAGTGAAGGTTGTGTGAAGGGAAGGGAAGAGATATACGTGGGGAGAGGAGTGATAGAGATGTGGAAGTAGAAAGAGAAAAAGAAACAGAAATATGAGGAAAAAGAAGAGGTGGAGATTGGGGAGTAAGAGCCAAGAGGAGGAGAAGGGAAGAAGCAGGAAGAGACTAAGGAGAAATAGGAGGAGGAAGATTGGAGTAGGAGCAGATGAAGAGGAGGTAGTGGAGGAGGAAGAGAAAGACGAGGAGGAAGAGGCCAAGGACGACATACACACATCAAGACATCATAAATGGAATAAAGGATCCGTATTCCTAAGGCATCTAGACTAATGTTTCTACTATAACCCCGAAGCCTCAACACCATCACCACCACCACCAACCATCACCGGTACAATCATTAACTATTCCTCCTCCTCCTCCTCCTCCTCCTCCTCCTCCTCCTCCTCCTCCTCCTCCTCCTCCTCCTCCTCCTCCTTCATTACCTTTCTCCTCCACATTTTTTTTTCCTTGTATATATTTTTTTTCCATGTGCTTTACGTCTAGACTTCTTTCGTCAACTCTCTCTCTCTCTCTCTCTCTCTCTCTCTCTCTCTCTCTCTCTCTCTCTCTCTCTCTCTCTCTCTCTCTCTCTCTCTCTCCGTCCCTCCCTGTTAACACTCACGTATACAGTTTTCTTCACGTTCCTAATTAAAGAATAATTTTTTTACCCTTCAGGGCGCCCCATCATTTTCTTTCCTAACTCGAGTGGGTGAAGGGGAGGGAAGGTGGTGAGAGATAGTTTGGGTGGCAGATTTAGTTAGGTTACGTTAGGTTAGGTTAGGTTAGCTTGGGTTGTGCTAAGGAAAAGAAGAAGAGACAGAAAGATGTGGAGTAATAGCAGAAGAGAAGAAGAAGGGAAGGAAAAGAGAACAAACTGTAAGAGGAGGAGAAGGAAGTGTGTTGCATCTGGAAGTCTGAAGAGGATGTAGGGAAGGTTGGTTTGTGTGGGATGAGTTGCTGGGCTTTAGAAGGGAATGAGTAGTAGAGAGTGTAAAAATGTTTCTCTCTCTCTCTCTCTCTCTCTCTCTCTCTCTCTCTCTCTCTCTCTCTCTCTCTCTCTCTCTCTCTCATTCTTCGATATTTCCCATTTTTTCCTCCATTCATTCATGATCTTGCCTCTTTCCTTCCTTTCTCATCCTTCCCTTCCACCCTCCCTCTCTCCTACATTTTTCTTCTCTTCTACCTCATTTCCTTCCTTCCTTCACTTCCTCTCTCCCTCCCCTCCCTCATTCTTTTCTCTTTTTCTCTCTTTTTCACATTACACACATTTTTCTTCCTTCTTCCATCCTCACCAGATACATTACCTCACTCCTCCCTTCTCTCTCTCTCTCTCTCTCTCACTTTCTCACTCCTCTTCCTGCTTCCCTCCATCTTCTCTCCCTCTCTCTGCCTCTCCCTGCATCTCCCACTCCTTCTTCTTCCAATCCAAACCTCCTCTTCCTCTCTCTCTCTCTCCCTTCCTCCCTCTCCCCCTCCCTCCCATCCAAGCACCTGCCTTCCAACTCCTGTACACAGACTACTAATTAAGACGAAGCTTATTTGCTCCCTCGGAAATTTCTTAACTGTGTCGACCCGTGGATAAAGCACACACACACACACACACACACACACACACACACACACACACACACACACACACACACACACACACACACACACACACACACACACACACACACACACACAGTTTAGTTTGCCAGGTGAGTTGATGCTCATTAGACTCGCCTTATTTAGCGATGCCCTGGGAAGAGTAAGTGGGGAAGGAAGGAAGGAAGGAAGGAAGCAAGAAGGGCAGGAAGAAAAGAAAGACCATGTAAGGGAATGAGAACAAAATGAGGTGCAGTGGAGGAATTATTCTATGTTTTATCTTTTTTTTCTTTCGTTTTATCTTGAGGAAATGAGAGTAACTGTATTTTTTTCTTGTTATTAGACAGAAAATTAAGGAAATACACAGACAAATTCAGATAAAAAAAAATATATATATATATACAAGCAGACTGACAGATATGCACAGACAAACATGTACAGAAATAGAAGCAGACAAGCAAACATAACAACACAGAGACGAAAATAGATAAAAACTAAAAAAAAAAAAACACAGGCAGAAACATACACAAACATACACAGACGGACTGACGTACAGATAGACAGACAGACAAGGAACAAACAAAACAGAAGCAGATTCAGACACCCTGGCTTCCCACTCATCCCCTCCAACACACACACACACACACACACACACACACACACACACACACACACACACACACACACACACACACACACACACACACACACACACACACACACACACAGCCACCCTCCAGCCAGCCTCCCCTTGGCCCTCTCATAAAAGACGGTCGGCCAATAATTCAAAACACTTCAGTGGAATCAAGACACAAAAGTTGGTGGTGATTCACTCCCCCAAAAACTTGAGTGGCGCCGAACACTCCAAAGTTGAGCCTTCAATAATGAACCACCCGATCTAACCCCACTCGCAGGATCCGTCATGGTATTTACGTAGAAAAAATAGAGAGAAAAAAATGATAAATAGAAGAAAAAGAAGAGAAAACAATAGTAATAATATCAGACTCGTAACTAAGGCTGTCAGTCAGTGCGTCCCTGTATTTTAGAGTGGAAGAAAAGGTCGTGTGGCTGCAGTAGTAGTAGTAGTAGTAGTAGTAGTGGTGGTAGTAGTGATGGTGGAAGGCTTGCAGCTAAGAGTGTTTAGTGGCTAGTCTAAGTGGCGCCTCAGTTGGTTGTAAGAAATCTTAATGAAACAATGGAGTGTGTTTCCCTTGTTAATGTGTAATGGCGGGAGAAAGGAGGAGGAGGAGGAGGAGGAGTGAGTGAGGGAGGGAGGGAGAGTGGGAAGGGAGATGTAATTTTTCTCTACTTGCTGTTGTTTCTGTCCCAGCTAAAGGTTGTATGCATTTGCGAGAGAGAGAGAGAGAGAGAGAGAGAGAGAGAGAGAGATTCATAAAAGTACATAATATAACTTGTCTTTACCATATAACAGATAAATTAACAACTAAAAGAGACACACTAACTAAAATCTTCTAAGTAGTCACCAGCACGGCAATTGTCACAGAATCACAAAGGCAAGTGCACGAAACTAGGAGCAATAACACGTTCTATAATTACTCCCAGGGACACGAGACTCACTCACTCACTCCGGCTTTCTAATTCTCGTACCGTGTCAACCTTTTATTCTTTCTACACGAGTTGACATTTAGATGTATTTCACCTGCTTGTTGCCGCTACGCTGTCAGGGAACGAGAGAGAGAGAGAGAGAGAGAGAGAGAGAGAGAGAGAGAGAGAGAGAGAGAGAGAGAGAGAGAGACTTACACGCAAAAAAAGTGGAGGATAAAGGTTAATACAATTTTGTTTCAAGCAGCAATTGTTTGATAACTTACCTAGCTACAGTATTAGGGTGAAAGAGCTTTGTGGAGAAGAACTACAGTACAAAATATAAGGTAATAATGAATGTTAGAAAATTTTGAAGTTAACGTTACTTAGAGAACATTGCTCCATGCTCCAATAAATTCAATAAGACTCAAGCATACTGTAAAGGAAGAGAAACTACAACTGAAAAGAAAGCGAAATAATAAGAGAAGAAGCTTACCATACATAATTTAGGTAGTAAGAGGAAAGAAGGGAGGAAGAGAGAGCATTATTCCTACAAAAATAAGGAGGGAAAATATTGTAGTTACTGTACACAGGAAGGAAAGTTATCAAAAAGAAAAGAGGGAAGACAAATTTTTATACAGGGATAAGAAAAGAGGAGAGGAACATCACTGCTACAGGAAATAATAAGGGAAGAAAACCTACAATAGAAAGACAAGGGAAGAGAAAACATATTAACACAGGAAGTGAAGAAGACGCAGGGACGGAGAGGGAGACGGAAAGTGATGAGGGTGTTGGTGGTGATGGTGAAGGTGGGAGGTAATGCATTAATCCATTTCGTGTTGGCGAGACAGACTTCCCAGCTTAACTTGGATCCACATGACCTTTCGCGAGCGTGTGAGTGTTCCTCGTGTTGGCGGCCGTGACTGCCTCTGATGGCCGGGCGACTTGGTGGTGGTGGCGGCGCTGTGGGGAACCAGACAGGAGACGAGCAGGAGAGTGAAGAGAAAGAAAATTATATAAGTAAAAATACGTCTTGTTAACATTTATTCTATTATTGTCCATATGCTCATGAAAAAAAGTAAAAGGTTGATTGTGTCTGAAATAAACTAAAAGAAAAAAAAAAAAAGGAGGTAGAGACTAGAGATTACAAATAAGATAAGGAAATTGAAAAGCGAGATATAGGAGAGAAATTCTTGAGGTTAGGAAATAGAGAGAGAGGAAGTAAAGGAAGAAATGTGGGAAGAAGAGAAGGTCAAAGGATAGGTCACTGCGGAAGAAAAGGTGCTTATTTTGACCTTTTCTTCTTATCTTGTTTTATGTAGATTAAGTTTTTTTTCTCTTTCTTTTCATTTCCTCCTCCTCCTCCTCATCCTCATCCTCCTCCTCCTCCTCCTCCTCCTTTTGGTGAATTTCCATAATTTTTCTCCTTTAATGCAATATGAATGTTGAGAGAGAGAGAGAGAGAGAGAGAGAGAGAGAGAGAGAGAAAAAATAATAAAAAACTTGATTATATAGAAAATGTTTAATTGGTGTCATTTATGTATTTTATTTTTTATTCTTTTTTTGTTTCATAGTTGCGAAAAAAGTAATTATTAGAGGAAAATAATGAATTGTTATGAACACTTGGATTTAATTTACTGTGTATTGCCATCAGACACACACACACACACACACACACACACACACACACACACACACACACACACACACACACACACACACACACACACACACACACACACACACACACAGTTGAAGAAAACGGAGGAAAAAGAGGAAGAGGATATGGAGAAACAGAGAGAGAGAGAGAGAGAAAGAGATAAACTAGACACAAAACCCATGAAAATAACAAAACTTTACATCAGTCACCTTAAACGCATCCAAAACATGAAAACCCCAATTACTACCATTAATCTCACCGTTTTCCTTCATTTCATTGGTAGAATAACATGCAAGAACACGATCCGAACACTTTCTCTTTTTTACTTCCTCTTCCTCCGAGCATCCCTCTTTATCACCATTCGCACCCTCCTCATTTTCACCCTCGTCCTTACCCTAGACCCTTTATCATCACATTTCACTCTGTTTCCTCCTCGTCGTCCTTTTCCTCTCGTCCTCCCTTCTGCGCCTCACGGGAGAAGCTCATTAAGGTAGGGAAGGGCGCGATACCTTTCATATTTGCTCAGGTGTGGACGAAGGGAAAAAATGTGGAAAAGAGTGAGGGGAGGGAGAGCGAGAAAGAGAGAGAGAGAGAGAGAGAGAGAGAGAGAGAGAGAGAGAGAGAGAGAGAGAGAGAGACACAGGCGATCGTAGAAATGGGAATATATGTCTTTCTACAAAACCAGACCTCATCAGCTTCCATCCTTTCACTGACTGTCTTCAATATGCGCCCTCCATGCCCGAATTTTTGTGTTTCTCAGTGTTTTCAATCGTTATTTCAATGGGTACTGCTCCTCTGAACTTGCTAACTGTCTGCGTTCCTTCATTCCTTCCTTCCTTCCTTCTGATCTCTATTTTTTCCACCTTACTAATGCAGGAGTTGATTTTTACCTTCATTCTTTCATCCCTGCCACTGGTAAAACTCTGGAAATCTTTGCCTGATTGCGTTTCTGCTTTCCTGCTAAGTCTCATCTCAATTCCATCCACCTTTCCAATGCGAGAGTTACCTAATACATTCACTCTTTCATCCCTGCCATTGGTAAACTCAAAAATTATCTGCGTTTTTGTTTCCATCCTTTTATGACTTGAACTGCCTCAGAAAAGTATCTAGAAGTGAAATGAGTAACTTTTTTGGAAGGTATAATATAGATAAGCTCTTTTCCACACACTTTTGTATATATGTTTGTGTCCTTCGCCACTCTCCTTGACACACACATACAAAAAAAAAAAAAAGGCGAATATATATTGGCGCTTTGTCCCTGAAATGTGAGAGGCAATATGAATACAAAAGTCAAAAGTGTGAAATTGAAATGGTTAATAAAGGGAAAATTAGTCAGTTGGTTAGGGAAAAAATACTAAAATATTGCGTTTCCGTGTGTGTGTGTGTGTGTGTGTGTGTGTGTGTGTGTGTGTGTGTGGAGAGAGTGTTGGTAGTGGTGAGCCCAATGCGTTGTGACACTTCATTAGCCGAGTTATGTGGAGGGTGGTGGTGGTGGTGGTGGTGATGGTGGTAGTGGTGGTGGTGGTGGTGGTGGTGATGGTGGTAGTTCTGGTAGCGGTGGTGGTGGAGTGTGATGGAAGTGATGGTGGTGGTAATGATGGTGACAGTGATGGTGAGTCTTTTTTGCTCATCACTACATCAGCATAACAACGTCACTATTACTACTATGAGGAGAGAGAGAGAGAGAGAGAGAGAGAGAGAGAGAGAGAGACAGACAGACAGACAGAGACTTTGTAATGATACATATGAAGTACAGATACTAAGAGGACACACACACACACACACTCTCTCTCTCTCTCTCTCTCTCTCTCTCTCTCTCTCTCTCTCTCTCCTCCTCCTCCTCCTCCTCCTCCTCCTCCTCCTCTCTTCAACAACCAATAACGAGGCACGGAATCATTAGCCTTGGAACTCAATTTTTCTCACTGGTGTACATTAGTCTGATTCGTTACGCTGAACACACACACACACACACACACACACACACACACACACACACACACACACACACACACACACACACACACACACACACACACACACACACACACACACACACACACACGTACGTCAGCGGAGTGTGTGTACCAGTTGGGAGGTAGCAGTACTCTCTCTCTCTCTCTCTCTCTCTCTCTCTCTCTCTCTCTCTCTCTCTCTCTCTCTCTCTCTCTCTCTCTCTCTTTTAAGGCTTCTGTTAGTACTTCACTCTCCCTATTACAGCAAATGACTCAGGAATGAAAGACTGCCTGTGTGTGTGTGTGAGAGAGAGAGAGAGAGAGAGAGAGATACGTGGGTTTTGTTTGGTTTACGTTCGCTGTTTCTATGGGCGAGGTAGGAGTTGGGAAAGGTTGAATTGAGATTAGATTGACATATTTTTTAGTGGGGGATACTTGCCCTGTCCTGTGTCTGTGTTGCGTCAAATTATTCAAGTAGGAAGGTAAATTAGTCTTGTGATAAGAGTGTTTTCAATGTTTCTTTTGTGTTTGTTGTGTTACATAATTGTTTTTTTTTCTGTCTTTTTTTTTTAAGTGTTGGAAAGTAGGAACGAAAAATTGACCTGTAGATTAAAGTGTTTACAATGTTGTTATTTTTTATTAACGTGGTATATTACGTAATGCAACTTGAAGTAAACATTTTTCTTTTCTATCTTTCTCTTTTAAGACTCTCGTACCCCAGTATGTGTATTTTACCAAAAGTTTTAAGTCCGTTTAAAAGGTGGTTCCTAGATTCTGTTCTCAGTGTAATCTCAGCCCTCCTTGTTAAAGAATACCATTTGAAGAAAGCTGGAGTCGTTTCGTATTTAAAAGTCAGAATGAAAACTGGTTCGTAGATTCTGTTTCTAAGCGTTATTTTAATCTGCTGCGTTACGGAATACTGTAGCTTGAGTTTTTTTTTTTTTTTTTTCGTATATAGCCCCTTCAGCACTGGGACACATTTTTACCATGAATTTTGGGTATGATTATACGATTTTATTTACATTAAGAATGGTCTATGGTGGTCAGAAGATTAATGGCGAGAGTCTTCACTATTTTAATCCCACACTTAAGTTTCTGAAGCTGTGTAAAATCACCAAATATTAACCAAAATGAATATGAAAACACGTCATGGTATTGAATGTCAGAATGAAAACTGGCTCATAGATTCTATTTTTAATCGTCATTTTAATCTGCTGGGTTACGAAATACTGTAGCGTAGGAGAGCAAAGTGTATATCCTCTCATATACGTCTCTTTTTCATCATCTTATATATTGTGAATAATGACAAAGTACAGTATTAGTGGGACTCACAGTACGTTCTTAGGTTGTACTCAATGTTGCGTCTCTCCTAGCCAACCTTGCCTAGCCCGCCACTACCTCGCATTTCCCAGCCATTAGTCTTGTACGCATTAGTGAAATACCTCTAAAAGCACGGTTGTATTTGCGACTTGAGTAGTAGTAGCAGTAATGGTAGTTGTTGTTATGCTAGTAGTTGTAATGCTAATAGTAGCACGATACTGTAGTTTTGTTGTTGTTTTCTAGTTTTGATATACTGGGATTCTGTGTGTGTGTGTGTGTGTGTGTGTGTGTGTGTGTGTGTGTGTGTGTGTGTGTGTAATTCACCTCGGTCGTCTGCTGGTCACCCAGCCAGTCTTCCCCATTACGGAGCGAGCTTAGAGCTCATAGACCGATCTTCGGGTAGGACTGAGACCACATCAACACACAACACACACCGGGAAAGCGAGGCCACAACCCCTCGAGTTACATCCCGTACCAATTTACTGCTAGGTGAACAGGGGCCACACATTAAGAGGCTTGCCCATTTGCCTCGCCGCTTATCGGGACTCGAACCCGGCCCTCTCGATTGTGAGTCGAGCGTGCTAACCACTACACTACGCGTGTGTGTGTGTGTGTGTGTGTGTGTGTGTGTGTGTGTGTGTGTGTGTGTGTGTGTGTGTGTGTGTGTGTGCGGAGTCGTCCATTATGGAACAATTGGTCAGTAAAACATTGTCAGCAGAATTTTTCTCCTCGTTTTTGTTTTGATGTCAACAAGAGAGGAAAAAATCGCAACTCAGATACATAAGAGAAAATAGTGTTTCATGTTTTGAAAGTTGTTTCAGAGTGCATTTCAAGCAAACACACACACACACACACACACACACACACACACACACACACACACACACACACACACACACACACACACACACACACACACACACACACACATGCTTTGAAATATAAGAAAAAATGGACTTAAAAGAGAGAGAGAGAGAGAGAGAGAGAGAGAGAGAGAGAATAGTATGTAAACAAAGGGAAAATTATTCCACATTTAGAAACTACTTTCATCATAAGAAAATTGAGTTGTTGTTGATTATTATTATTATTATTATTATTATTATTATTATTATCATTATTATTATTATTATTATTATTATTATTATTATTATTATTATTATTATTATTATTATTATTATTATTATTATTATTATGAACAACAGCAAAAAGTTAATTAATTACAACATGCAAATTACCTTACACCGAAATTACAAATATATAATCAAAGTACTTTATTTTAATTGGTCTGGCAGAGAGAGAGAGAGAGAGAGAGAGAGAGAGAGAGAGAGAGAGAGAGAGAGAGAGAGAGAGAGAGAGAGAATCTTACGTTCAAATTACAGTGGCAAAAAGTCTATTATCACCATTAGTAATTAGTTTTGTATCAGCGAGTAGTTAATTACTAAGCAAATCACCTAATGACACGCTCAACTGCCTCTCACACTCCACGAGAGAGAGAGAGAGAGAGAGAGAGAGAGAGAGAGAGAGAGAGGGGGGCGGGCAGGGGCAAAGAGGGAAGTGATTGAAAGTCTAAGCATGGCACAGAGAGAGAGAGAGAGAGAGAGAGAGAGAGGGGAAGAGGGAATACGTGAACGAGTAAAGGAAGTGAAGGAGGAAGAGAAGGAGAAAGGAAGAGGAGAAAGAAGTGGAGGAGGAGGAGAAGAAAGAGGAGGACGAGGAGGAGGAGAAAGAGGAGGAGGAAGAGGAGGAGGAGGAGGAGGAGGAGGAGGAGGAGGAGGAGGAGGAAGGAAGGGAAATATATTGGTAGAGGGTTCAAAGTTGAGGTTTCCATTGGGAGAATTTTCCGAGGCAGGACTTAAAGTCTTTTCAGGAATCTTCGAAGAGCGCGGCGGAGGAAATGAAATAAGGATTGGACGAAGCAGGTGGAACAAAAAAAAAAAGAAAAGAAAAGGAAAAAAATAAAGAGAGAAAGGGAAGAAATAAGAATAGACAAAGATAGGACAGTGAAATTGGGAGAAACAGGAAAATATAAAGGAAAAGCGAAAAAATGAAAGGGGAAATAGAAGGAACAGATTAAAACAGGAGCAGTGAAAATGAAATAAAAGAAAATTACAAAGTGGAAGGAAGGGAAGAAATGCGAACGAGAACTATGAGAGAGAGAGAGAGAGAGAGAGAGAGAGAGAGAGAGAGAGAGAGAGAGAGAGAGAGAGAGAGAGAGGAGAACAGAGAAAAACGCGAACAAAGAACAAAGGGAGAAAAGGAGAACTGGAGAGTAACAGTGGACAAAACCAAAGGAAAAGCCAGAAAAAAGAAAGAAATAAGAAAAAAAACGATGAAAAAAAAATAAGAACGAAACACATTAGAATAAATAAATGAAACGAAACAAAATGAAAAAAAAACACACACACAAGTAAAATTGAGTCAAATTCTACCTGGAAATTTGAAATGAAATACAAAGACAAGAAAAAAAAAGATTAATGAAAAAAAAATAAAAATATGAAATGAAAAGACAAGATCGCGAAAAAATAGATCAAAAATAGAAAATGACGTAGAGAGAGAGAGAGAGAGAGAGAGAGAGGATAAAAGCAAGAAACGGAGGTGGTATGAACAAAAAATAGCCAAGAAGAAAGAGAGAAGGGGAGTGAATGGAAGAAATGCAAAGATAAAATGTATAAAAAAAAGAAAAAAGGAAAAAGTAAGAAAAGGAAGATTGTGAAGTAGGAAAGACGAGGAGGAGGAAGGAAAGAATTTGGAAATGAAAACTGGAGAGAGAGAGAGAGAGAGAGAGAGAGAGAGAGAGAGAGAGAGAGAGTGTGTGTGTGTGTTTACAATTGCTGTCTATCTTCTCTTCCCTCTCCCATCACTCACTTTCCTCTCCCTTCTCCCCCTCTTGTTTCCCTCTCAGCCTTCTTCCAGCCCTCTCTCTCTCTCTCTCTCTCTCTCTCTCTCTCTCTCTCTCTCTCTCTCTCTCTCTCTCTCTCTCTCGCTCCTCTCTTTCCTCCCATCATCTCTACGGCCATGACAGACAGACACACACTCAAGCTGTCACTCAAACAGATATACGTTTACATATATACCTTTAAAAATGTCAGACAGACAATACACACACACACACACACACACACACACACACACACACACACACACACACACACACACACACACACACACACACACAGAGGCCTTTTGCTCTTCATCCACTTCCTTTTCTTCGTATTCGTGTTTCTTTCAGCTTTTTTTTCTTTCATTGTCTATTCTGTCCTATTTATTTCAGTTTTCTTTTCTCTCTTATTGAATTTATTGTATTTTTCCTTTTTTTTTTTTTTTTTTGTCCTTTGTTTATGTTATGCTGTTTGTTCTCTGTGTTTTTCTTTTTCCTCCTCCTCCTCCTCCTCCTCCTCCTCCTCCTCCTCCTACTTCTCCTCCTCCTCCTTTTTACTTAGGTAGGCTCGTCCTTTCTTCCACACCACAACACTTCTCGCCTTCAATCCCATCCACTAAAATGCATCAGCTTTTCTGCCTCACAGCCACCACAACACGCTTACTTACCGGGCTTTTGTTTTCCTCCTCCTCCTCCTCCTCCTTCTCCTCTTCCTCCTCCTCCTCCTCCACCTCTTCCTCTTCCTACGATAGCAAACAAGAGGATAGAACTGAAGCTGTTTCTGTTTATTTACCTGTCTATCTGTTTGGTTGGTTGTCTCAGGTCTCTCTCTCTCTCTCTCTCTCTCTCTCTCTCTCTCTCTCTCTCTCTCTCTCTCTCTCTCTCTCTCTCTCTCTCTCTCTCTCTCTCATTCACGCAGTAATTCCCACCTTCCGGTTTCAAGTAGATGAAAGGAATAACCCCGCAGCGGTGTTTATCATAAGCGGATCCTGGCTAGTGATACAGACTTACCTCTATATGACCTGCATGAGTCTTCTCTGAGTTAAGTTGCGAGTCTTGCTAAATCAGATGTTTGTGACGTTGTGGTGCTTATCCCTTTGAGTACCTTGACGCTTTTCTATATTTATTTTGCTTCCTATTTGGTGGTTTTATACAGCTTCAGTAACATTTGTTGGGTGTTTAAAATAGTGAAGACTGTAGCCAATAATCTTCTGACCTCCATAAATCCTTCCTAATGTCAATAAAATGGTCTAATAGTACAGAAATCTCAAGGTAAAAATGTGTCCCAGTTCTGAATGGGTTAGGAATGGTTTCATATAGCATTGGAAGGTACGAGTTTATTTTATTTGTTTTGTTTACTTAAAGACATAGAAAAGATTATAGGTAGAAAATAATGAAGCCATAAGAAACCTCCAGACTTACTTGTGGTAGTTCCTGTATAGAATATGTGTATCTAAGTTTGTTTAAGGTTTTAATGTTGCCTGTTAACTCGAAGTGACGGTAATGTGAAAGAGAAGAGTATGTGTATTGCATCACGTCAGTTTTGATTGTCTGTGTTCTAAAGTTTTTACTCAACTTTTGAACATAATGCATTTGTAATTATTGTGTTTTTCAAGTTTTTATGGTTGGTTTCACTCTTTCAATATTAGGACACATCTTTACTCTGAGATTTGCATACGATTAGACCGTTTTATAAATATCAGGAAGGGTCTGTGGAAGGCAGAAGATTAATGGCAAGTCTTCACTTTTTTAATCCTTCACATGAGTTTCTGAAGCTGTATAAAATCACCAAGTAGAAAGCAAAATGAATACGGAAACGCGTCATTGTACTGAAGGGCTTAACAAGGATTCTACACTTTCAACAACAAAAATTATAGTGAAATAATGGAAGCTGAAAAATAAACCAGATAGTATTACAATAAACATCGTTAGCAATGTTAATCCGTACAGTGATAATGTTAAATACTGAATCAGACGTCCCATTAGGCTCGAGGTAATAAGTACAAGTGGATGAACGTCTCCCGCGTTACAATTACCATTAAAAGTCCCCGTCAGAAGGAACCCTCGTAAGTGACCCCCTCCTGTGATTATAATGAGAAGATCAAGACTTCCTCCTGCTCTCCTTTTTTATTTCTTCCTCCTCCTCTTCTTCATTTTCCATCTCATCTTCCCGTGTGTGTGTGTGTGTTGGTGTGTGGGCGGGTCGGTGGGGAAGAGGGCAGCCATCACCACCCACAGCTCCATTATCAACCTCCCGGTCCTTTATTATACAGCAAGAACATGAAGAACCACCTCCCTTCCTGCGTCTTGGTTTCACTGCCTTCGGGTGTTGCCTGGCGATGACTCGTGTCTTTTCCACGCGCCGGGGAAGCTTAGCACAGACCGCGATGTGTCCGTGAACTTTGCCTTATACTGAGTGAGGAGGAGCAATCTTGAGGGAAACATACAGAATGGTAGAGTTACGAAATTCACTTGATGTGTGTGCATGTGTGTTATGTATTCACTTCATGTGTGTGTGTGTGTGTGTGTGTGTGTGTGTGTGTGTGTGTGTGTGTTATGTGTGGGCTTGTGTGGCGTGTGATGTAAGTATTGATAAATGCGATACGGTATGAGAAGGTACACCAACTAGAATATGGAGAGAAGAGGCATTGAGGGTATTAAATGTAAAATTGTAAAATCGCCTTTATTTATTTATTTTTTTTTTTGCATGTCTTCTCTATACGTCTCCTCTATATATATATATATATATATATATATATATATATATATATATATATATATCGTCCTTTTCCCCATTAATATAAATTTCCAATAATACCTTGAAACAAAACATTGCAGGCTGAACCAGGTGGGAAGGCTGTCACTTAAGTAGCATAAGTAGATGAGAAACCGGCAGAATGGAGGTTAGGGAGGCTCGTGTCTTGTATGTAGAATTCTAGCTGATACAAGAATGACCTCTGCTCGTCACCCTCAGTTCTGTCTCGACCGTCCGTCACCCGAGCATCTCCGTGTTGACCTTGGGCTGCCCTGCCACTCCCCGCCTCGACCGTTACCGTCTTGTGTCGTCGCAGTGAAAGCCGCGGGAGCTAACGAGTCTCTACCCAGACAGGATGTTGTGTGTCTCCATTCCTCGGGCCGTGAGACAAGCGGTGCGGTTTTCAGCAGCCGCTGGGCCCCACACGCTCGCCAAAGTTGGAAGATCGCTGATGGGGCTGAGGCAGCGCCCCTCTGTGTAAAACCTTTAGAAACCCCCTCCGCCCCGGCCTTTGTATTGGCTAGCCCTCTTTGTTTCGCTCTTCCTACGTCTTCCCTTCCTCCCCCTCAATTCCTCCCACCCTCATGGTCTCAGGTGATGTTTATTGTGTAGTGGCAGCGGCGGAGGACACCCCTCAGGGCCTCGCCACCTCCCCTACGCCCTCAGGGTCACACCGTCTGATACCCAAAGCTCTTCCCTGAGGCGGCATCGGAATAAGGTTGTTTCCGGCACATTAAACTAAACATGAGATGAATTAAAAGTAGTGAAGAGTATAGAAGGAGGAGGAGGAGTATTGAAGTTTAATACATAGTCGACGGCCTTTACTTAGACAACAGTGCTTGGTGGTAGATTGACAGCACAAATTTTTCCAGCCATCCTTATATGTGCTCATTGACGAAATTATGCTTATCTTGTAAGGTAAAATAAGACTTTTTGGTTATAGACACTTAGATAACACCTATTTTTCCAACTTCCCACATGTGCTTACTGACGAAGAGGTGCTCGTCTTGTCATGTTCTCAAGTGAGGAGGTCGTCAGGAGCGTGTGGCGGGGAGGGCCTTGAAGTCTTGGGGCGTGGGATGTGGTGGTGCTCAGAGCAACACGTACTGGGCCTTAGTGGATTACCTGTAAATGGGGAACTTTTACGTTTATCGATCCCGAGTGACGAGGGAAGGAAGGGAGGAGGAGGAGAGTGAGGAGGGGGAGGCCGCGTAGGAAGAGGGAAGAAGGAAGAGAAGAGAAAGAGGAAGATGAAAGTGAGGGGAAATGAGGGAGAGACTGATGGAGGAGAAATAGGAAGAGATAGGAAAGAGAGCGACAAAGGAGAGAGAGAGAGAGAGAGAGAGAGAGAGAGAGAGAGAGAGAGAGAGAGAGAGAGAGAGAGAGAGAGAGAGATACGGCCGGCAGACGAAGTAACAGCAGCAAGAGAGTTTTAGTGGCGACCATTTGTCTGTGATGAGGTGAGGCTGTTGCGACCCGGCCCAGGATTTATGAGGTGGGAGGACATGCCGCGGCGGTGCCTTAATGAGCGCCGCCGCCCCGCTGAGAGGAGGGTGAGGCGAGGGCGGCGATAGGGCAGGCGGAGGGCGGCGGGGTCATGCTGTGGCAGTTTGTGGAGGGCGGAAGGAGGATGGAATGTGGGAGGTTATGTAAGTAGGAGGTGGTGAGAAGCAGTGAATGGAACAGTTAAGGGAATTGTTTCTGGTGTTTGTTTTCTGGTTAAAGTATTCTGAAGAGCAGAAATGTTATATTAAATTAGTGTTTCTAGTACAATTATCCATAGAAAAAAAATGTAAAAGGATGGATGAAGGAAATAGTGGATAAATTGTTTTAATGGTTCCTTATCAATCATCTTTTTTTCCATGTAAGAGGGGAAAGCTGGCTAAGGGCAACATGAAAAAAAAAAAGGCCCACTTAATAGCCAGTTCCCATGCATGTTCCTTAAATAACACCAAATCATAATGAGTAAATAATATATAAATGTATAACTTTATTACGTGCAGCTATTCACTCGGAAAATAAAGGAAATATAACTGACGACAAGACACATGGAAATTGACTCATAAATATGGTTGTAAGTAGAACAAACACAGCAATATCGTGTCAAGTGTACACACATTAATCTTAAGAGGTGTTCGGATAGATTTATGAACAGTAATGGCAGATGGTAAGTTTCAAATCCACAGCAGCTGCCTTGTGTAGATCAACTGGCCTCTTACAATCCACTCCCTTTTCACTCACTCCATCCTTATTTGATTAGTATTAAGAACATTCGATTGTCTCTCTCATCACTCGGTATACAACCCTCATACTTTGTTATTCCCACTATACTACACTTGCCTGACTCATTCATTTTATCACACGTGTTTATATTGTATACCCCACCTCGGGTCAATTAAAGCCAGGTATTATGCTGTCAATTATCCGCGATTTACTGTTCATTGTTTCCTCGTGATTTCTCCTGTCACTCCTTCCCAACCAGAGCACGTCTTCTACTGCTCGTGTTCCCTCACAGACACCGGGGCTTGCTTATATCACTCTCTCTTCGTGGTAATCTGATCCGGTGGCGTTCCCCGTATTTACTGGGTCCTGTTGTGGTTGTTGTTGATGGTGGTGGTGGTGATGGTGGTGGTGGTGGTGAGGTTGTTGTCATCTGGGTGTTTTATTCTTGTTGTTCCTTTCTTCGTCGTCTGCCTCTGTTTTATTATTATTTTTTTTATTTGTGGTGTTTTATATGTTACTGCTTTCCTTTTTTTTTTTATTGGCTTTATCTTCTTCTTCTTCTTCTTCTTCTTTCTTCTTCTTCTTCTTCTTCTTCTTCCTCTTCTTTTTCTTCTTCTTCTTCTTGCTGTAGAAAAGAAAGACAGACAACAGACAGATAAACAAAAGGCTCTTTGCAACATGGATGGCGTCGTGTAGAAGACAAATCTTTTCCCTTCTTCCTTTCCTTCCGTCCTTTACAAACGTACGTACTCTTATATTGACAGCACACCTTCCCCACCCTCCTCCCAATTCCCTCCATCCAACTCCCTCTCTCCCTCCCTTCCTCCGTCACTAATTAAAAAAACGAATCTCTTTGACATCCTTCCTTCCGTTCCAAAAGCCGCTTCTTGTTTTATTGCAACTAGAGGCTTTCATTTCTGCAACTCCTTACCCTTTCCTGTATCCTCTGAGACCTTTCACCCTTCCTGTATCCCTTCGTTCTTTTCTCCTCTCTGCCCTCCCTCGTGAATGTGCTCTTATTTGAATTCTTTCCGCATTTTTATCGGATTTTGAGAAGCTTTACCTTAGCATGGCCGCGGGCTAGAGAGGCGGCGCAGAGTGGCAGAGATTAAGTAATTACCCACCAGTTACTTACTGCCTCATTCCTGGCTCCCTCTCCTTAAACACGCTACTCCAGGCTTCTCTATTTCCTCAGCTCCCAGTATTGTGAGTCTGAGTTATTTCCTTAATTCGTTTTCTCCTTAGTATTGTTTATTTACTTTCATAAACACTGCTATACTGTTCTTTATGTATCTTATCGCTTCTTCCAGCTTGTCTCTGTTTGTATTATTGTAAGCTTAATTCTCTCTTATTATCAGTTCTTTAATTGGCTTTCTACTTGCCATTCTTCATTCTCTTTTACAAACACTTCTACTATACTGTTTAGTTTACCACTCCAAAGTTTTCCTACTCCCAGCTTCTTTCAGTCTCAATTACCGGAAGTTTAATTGTCTGTCTATCCTTGATTATTTTCCTTCGTATTCTATTTGTCTCTCCAATAAACGTGTCTATAATGCTGGTTCTCTTTTATCAATTTTTCCCATGCAAA
The DNA here is from genome assembly GCF_017591435.1 of Portunus trituberculatus. NCBI lineage: Eukaryota > Metazoa > Arthropoda > Malacostraca > Decapoda > Portunidae > Portunus > Portunus trituberculatus. Next base: position 17,648,180 of record NC_059269.1, read on the forward strand.
GGTTCCATTCGCCTCATCGTTACTGTGAATTTTACTGTCTTTTTATCAGTTCGTAAATTTCTTTCTTCTATATTGTTTCTAGTCTTCCATCCTTACATATGTGTCTAGTATACTATTTTTTATTTTATCCATTCTTCCTATTCAAAACCTTCATTCCCCCTCATCATTACTGTAAGTCTCTCTCTTTCTCTCTCTCTCTCTCTCTCTCTCTCTCTCTCTCTCTCTCTCTCTCTCTCTCTCTCTCTCTCTCTCTCTCTCTCTCTCTCTCTCTCTCTCTCTCTCTCTCTCTCTCTCTCTCTCACATTACTAGTTCGTTAATCACTTCTCTTCATATTATTTATTTTGGTCTCTCATCCTTATAAGCACGTCTATTGTACTGTTTTTTATCCACCACAATTATCTCCATTCAAAGTCTCCATCCCCTTCCCCATTTACTAGTCAACAAGTACACCTTTTTAAGTACCCATAAACACATCAACACACCAACACCCATACATACTGATCCTCATATTTTACCTCTTCTATTCTCTCTCATTAAAGTGTTCTTCCTTATTCGCCCCATGAAAATCTCTCCCAGCCCATATATAGTAAGTATATACACCCTTTCTTTACCCCTTCAGTACTGGGCCGCATTTATACTATGAGTTTGGCTATGATTAGATGATTTTACTTGCATTAGGAAAGGTTTATGGAGGTCAGATGATTTAGGGGCCAGAATCTTTGTTATTTTAATCCCCACATGATTTTTTTTTTAATCTGTATAAAATCACAAAATGGTAAGTAGAATAGATATGAAAAGTCGCCATAGTGCCGAAGGGGTTAAACACTCACATCTCATTTCATTCCTTCACCTCACCCCTGTCACCCCATCTGATCACCTTAACCAGTATCTCCCCATCCCTCCCTTCACATCTCCCGTAACACGTCTTCATCCAACCATTCCCCTCCCTTACCCATCTCCTCTTCCTCCCCACTCCCTCACTACGTCACAACCCGTATATTTCTCCCCCCAGTCGTTAATCTTCCCCAACACCTCGCGTCATCTCACCTTTCCTACCTTGCACCCTTACCCAATTACACCCTTTACACCTGCACCTCCCTTCCCTCCCCTTGTCTCCCCTGCCCGGCTTCCCCTTACGTGTTCATCTGCCCCAAGACTCCAACAGCTGCGACCTTCCTTGAGTTCCTACGCCACGACCCCTTGTGTTGTAACTCGTTCATTCACGTCTATGCAAATTAGCTAGTCCTTCTACGCCGCACAATCCCCCTAACACTCACTAATTTCCCTCCATCCTCCTCCTCCTCCTCCTCCTCCTCCTCCTCCTCCTCCTCCTCCTCCTCCTCCTCCTCCTCCTCCTCCTCCTCCTCCTCCTCCTCCTCCTCCTCCTCCTCCTCCTCCTCCTCATTAAGGCGCAGCACGTGATGAGCAACTTTAGTGTCAGCGAAAAGGTAAACGACCTTGGAAGGGAGAGAAGGAGGAAGCAAAGGCCCCGCTTCTCTCTCAAGGCAATATTGTGCTGGCACTTTATGTCTGCTCAGGGATATATGACGTGAGATTCAGTGTTAGTTAGTTAGTTAGTCTGTCTGGGTGTTGGTGGTGGTTGTGGTGGTGGTGTTTTCTTGTTATTTTTTTGTAGCAGTTGTAAATATGATAATGATACAAGGGAAGGTGCAAGAAGTCAAGAGGCAGTAATAGTAGTAGTAGTAGTAGTAGTAGTAGTAGTAGTAGTAGTAGTAGTAACATACCTTTTCCTCTCACATCACCAAAAAAATACCGAAAATGTACTAAAAACACCTAAAAACAATCTTCAAGGCCACTTTTCTCTATCCACGTGTCTTTCTTTCCTCTTGCTCTTCCATTGGCAAAGGCGACGTAACGCATTGACACCCCTAACCAATTTATTATTCCCATGTGCGTGTGTGTTTGTACGCGTGTGTGGTCTGAGGCGAGCAGGCGAGCAGGTGGCTGGCTGTATGGATGGGTGGAGAGGTGGGTGGTCGTACGGCAGGTGGTAAATAGGTGGAGGAAGTGGAGATGGGCATTGGAATAAGGTAGTGGTGATGAGTGTTATTAATGTTGGGATGGTGGTGGTAGTGGGTGTGTCAGTGTGACTCAAGAGGTGTTGTGAGAAATGACAACAAAACACCCATGACAACCATCTGTGTGTGTGTGTGTGTGTGTGTGTGTGTGTGTGTGTGTGTGTGTGTGTGTGTGTGTGTGTGTGTGTGTGTGAATCCTTAGAACGGGTATCCAGGGTGTTTCCGAGAGAGAGAGAGAGAGAGAGAGAGAGAGAGAGAGAGAGAGAGAGAGAGAGAGAGAGAGAAAGTATTAGTTTGCTGTTACTTCTGTTGACTTTTGTGTTTACCCTTGTCTCTTCTAACTCCTCCTCCTCCATCTCCTCCTCCTCCTCCTCCTCCTCCTCCTCCTCCTCCTCCTCTCTCACTACCATATCCTCTTCGTGATCTATTTCTTCCTCCTGCACGTTTGTCTCTTCTTCCTCATCCCTCTCCTCATCTAAATCTCTCTTTTCCTGCCCCTAATCCTTCTGATCTTCACCAGTAACCTGACCCGCTCCTGTGACAGCTGACCGCCCCTTGCCAGCATGGGAGCAGCGGGCCGGGCGTGTGTTGCGAGAGAGCATCAATTATACACTACTGGGACGAGGGGAGAGAGAGAGAGAGAGAGAGAGAGAGAGAGAGAGAGAGAGAGAGAGAGAGGAGAGGAAGGGAAGGGAAAGAGGAAGGCTGGCGGGGCGGGGAGGTGAAAAAGATGGTAATGATAATGATGATGGCGGAGCATTACGGGAAATGTTACGTGGTGGAAGGCGGTTACAGTAGAAGTTCTTAAGTGAATAGGGGATGGCTAGGAGTGGGATGGAGTGGCGTGTATCTGTAAGGAGTGAGGTTAATCAGTCGTAGTCAAAGAGGTGGTAAGTGTTTTGATGAAGAGGTGGCGCCGTCGTGATGAATGAGGGAGCCAGGTGAGGTGCCCCGCGGGGATGGGTGCTAATGAGTGGTTGGAGAGCCAGGCGCTGGAGCAAATGAGGAGGAGAAGTGGTGGGGTGGTTGGGAGTCTAAGTGGTGGTGGTGGTGATGGTGGTGGAGGCGTAAGATGAGGCGTTTCGTCAGCCTTAGGGTATGTATGGGATGCACCAGAGAGAGAGAGAGAGAGAGAGAGAGAGAGAGAGAGAGAGAGAGAGAGATTCTTTTATACTTTTATCCTCTGATCAACCACGAGGAATAATTTCAAAGGCCAGAGAGATACTTAGTTAGGTTCTCATGGCCACTTTGCCTCCAACTGATGATGTAGAATCCTTATAAAACCATCACAGAAATCACAAAAATACTCGAATAAAACTCAACAACTCGCAGTATATAAAGGAATAAGCATTTAAGAACGCGCTTGAGTTTCTGATTAATACAAACACTTCCTGCACCAGACTTTTCACTCACACACACACACACACACACACACACACACACACACACACACACACACACACACACACACACACACACACACACACACACACACACACACACACACACACACACACAACAGCTGGAGAACACAAGCCGCGAGAATTTCCCTTAAGGTTCCTCGTAAAAGATCAGGGACAAGGAATCCATCACCTCTCACGGTTCTCCAGCACAGGAAGGGTAATAATACGTCTTCCACTGCTACCGTCAATAATTCTGGAGGTGCAGGAAGGACAGTAAATACCCTGAAGCGAGGAAGAGGACGCTTGCAGACTAGGACTCAAAACTTGCACATTAATACACAGGACAGGAAGTTTAAGTGGTGGAAATGAGTGTTTTTCTTCCAAGCGTCGATGTTCAAAGGAGCTCCAGTGTAAATCATTAGGGTAGTTATTAGTATTTTGGAGGTACTTCAGTATACTTTGGTTCTGAAATGGTATGGTTTTCGTTAGTGATGAGAATAAGTGTGTTTGTTTCTCCAGTGCTAAGTGGTTTGTACCTTACATGTAAAACTGTTTATTGTTCGTAATTTATGTTGATTTATTCTAACGTGTGTTTTTACGTAACGTTTTTTTTTTTCTGTTCTTTTTTATTACTATCGAGAAGGAAAAAAATGTAAGCAGTATAAGGAAAACGAGACCGGAATTACGAGTAGTGGTGGTGGTGGTAGTGGCTAGAAATTATAATACTGGTGATAGAAAGAAAATTGTAGTAGGAGCGGCGATAGTACTGATGATAGTAGTAGCCATGGTGCTGACTGAAAGCTGTCATAGTGGGGACAGAATGGAGGTGGTCATAGAAGTAATTGTAGTGGCGGTAATAGTGGCAGTGGTGATGGTGGTTATGGTTATGGCCTTCACCAAACACGGTATGGTGATTGTAGGGAACCACCATTTCTTGATAAGCCAGGGAACTGTGAGGCTTGAGGGAGAGAAGTCAGAGAACCAGATAAAAACAGGTAAACTCCCTCTTACCTCTCTTTCCCCCGCCCACCAACCACACACACACACACACACACACACACACACACACACACACACACACACACACACACACACACACACACACACACACACACACACACACGTACCCGAGCATTTTTTTTTCATTCTGCCTCTTAGGGAAACTAGTCAACATGCTCTCTGTCTCGTTTTCCTCTTTTTTTTTTACAACAAAGTCGTGAAAGCTCTCTATTTCTTTAGGACCTAGACTCTCTGCGGAACGTCGGTCTTAGAGAACACACCTACATTTTCCATCTCTGTTCCATCTCGACATTTTTTAATTTTAAACCTTTCATATTTTTTATCTCCTTTATTCAGTTCCACTAATTGATATACCTTTCCTCTCTTCCAGGTAAGTTGCGAGCTGAAGACCAGGGAGAGATATAGAAGGAGGAGCTGGAGGAAGAAGAAGGAATAGGAGGAGGAGGAGGAAGTCAAGGTAACCCAAAGCGAGACGCAACAGATGGAGAAAGAGGAGGAGGAGGAGGAGGAGGTAAGGAGAAGAAATAAGAGAAGGAAGAGAAGAAAGAGAAGAATGGGGAGGAGGAGGCAGCCATGAAACCCTAAAACGAGACGCTACGAAGCAGGTAAAATAATAAAAATAGCATCAATATCGTTAGAGGCAAAATGAGAGGGTGATAAGAGAGAGAGAGAGAGAGAGAGAGAGAGAGAGAGAGAGAGAGAGAGAATTAAGAACACAATTTTTCCTTTCCACTTTTTTCCTTTTATATATTTTTTTTGGGGGGGAGTGGCTGAGTGTAACACGAGCGTCTGGCATTCAGTTAATCAGAATACCTGGAACGTCGCAACAGGTGCCTTGCAGGAGAGAGACTAAATATATAGAAGAATTCCACTAATTCCACTAGTGAGACCAACATAATAATATATCCAGGGGTATAGTGGCAGTGGTGGTGGTGGTGGTGGTGGTGGTGGTTGTGGCAGTGGCAACAGCAAAGGAGCGGGGAGATTAATCATTTCTGGTCTTGCTGTTGGCGTTACCGAAGCAAAAGACCCCGCCACTGATTACTGAGAGAACAGACTCACTCCTCCTGGTAGCTTTTTTTTTTTTTTTTTTTTTTTAAGGGGACGGTGGTGGTGGTGGTGGTGGTGGTGGTGGTGGTGGTGATGGTGGTGGAGAGACAAGCGATGAACTAGATTCTTGAAAGATAATTGCTGCTGTTATGTAGGTGTCCGAGAGAGAGAGAGAGAGAGAGAGAGAGAGAGAGAGAGAGTGTGTGTGTGTGTGTGCATGTGTGTCTGTGTGTGTAAGGTATTGACGTTCAGGAGGAAGTGAATTGAGGCATGAAGAGAGGAAGAGCAGACAAGCCTCTTAGAGTGGGAGGGCTGTTTTTAGTGCAGGGGCTGGAAGGACACTCACGCAGGGGGCGAGGAAGGGACGCCTGGGAGGAGGGAGCGGGAGTCTCTTAAGGAAGGTGACGCAGATAGGAAAGCACTGCATAGAATAGAGAGTAAGCAAAGTAAGTAAAAGACGATAAAAGGTGGAAAGAGGGAAGATCTGATTGGAATTTGTGAATGTCAGAGAGAGAGAGAGAGAGAGAGAGAGAACTGTATACTTTAACGTTTTATTGTCTTTTCTGAAGTTTTAGTGTTAATTAAGGTTTTCAAGGATGTTTTTTCATGATTTCAGTGATAGTCTAACTAGAATTATGCATCATGAATGGAACAGACGCTCATAAAACTACAACTAATGATTTTCGTTGCCTAGCCCTAGAGAGAGAGAGAGAGAGAGAGAGAGAGAGAGAGACGTGGCTTTTATGTTTAAAATGTACAGTATTATGCTTTGCCGTCAACTTATATTTTGTATTTGCGTTTCTATTTTGTAATGCGAAATAACATGAAGCAGAAAATCCAGACAAAAAAAAATGCGCAGTTGAATAATATAAAGTAGTGAGGAGTCGGGAAGGGAAAGAGCATAGGAGATGAGAGCAAAGTAAGTAAGAGGAAACAAATGCTGAGAAAAAGTAGGAAGGCATTGGTATTGTGTAGACTTAAAGGTAGCCAAGAGGAGTAAGAGGAGGAGGAGGACAAGAATATGAGCAGAGGAAAATGAGGAAATGGGAAATCTGTGTTATTCTTTATCTCTATGTGAAAGTGTGCAAATATAAAAGCACACACATATTTATCGCTCTCAAATTAATCAAAATAGAAAAAGTTTATGAATCGAACGTAATTTGATACTAAAAACGTCAAAATACTCCTCGGCTATAGCAAGATTAGATACAGAAAAAAAAAAAAGAGAAGTAGATTGTCCAACAGTGTCTTAAAGAGAAGCAATGAGAAGAGGACGAGAGATAAGGAGAAAGTGAGTTAGAGAAAAGTAGAGGAAACAATTTAGGGACCATTTTTCGGATGTCCAGTCGTTTCGCTAAATGCCGCCACTCACCAACTGTTGTCCTTTTCGCATGTTACAAATAAATATACAAAGAGGGAGAAACCTGGGCATATTTTTAAAAAGAATAGCGAGCACCAGGCTTTCCCAGGAACTACATTAGCTGGCACCTTAAGAAGTCTTTTCTCTCTAAACTTTGAGAGGTAATAGCAATTAAGAGGGTGTTATAATGACTTTGAAGCCCTTTGTCCAGCCTCCTTATGATGCAGAATATGAAAAAGTTGCTGAGGTAAATAATGTAAGGAAAAGAAAATTGAAAACGAGCGATGTAGAAGAAAATGGAAGAGGGTTATGATAGTTTCTTAATGTAAAATGGCTTCAAGAAAAACACATAAAAGAATCTAAGAACATGAGAGGATAGGGTTACAGTTTAACATACAAGAAGCCATTAGGACTGTACGTGGTATGTCCCTGTATAGATCATGCATGTCATACCCGTCCATAGTGGAATTGATAGATATTAAGGGACTGGCAACTAAATGAGCTTTTTTTTTATTTATATTTTACTTATTTATATATATTTTTTGGGGGGGCCCTTTAACGGCTTCTCTCTCTTATATAGAAAAGACAGAAAATACTCAGAGCTTTCAAACTTAAATGTCTAAAACTTATTAAGAAAAATGTACGACAAATAGAAACCATGTAATTTTTCTCTATTTTCAGCCCCGCATACCTTCATGAGAAACACAAAGAAGAGTATATATTAAAAAGCAAAGGTGTTGGTCAGTGTGTTGCAGGTGTGCCTGTGTCACCCACACGACAGGGGGGTCAGGTGAGCGACGCTAATTGACTACCTGTCCGGAAGCGTGGGCTGGTGGTAGGTTAGTTTCACGCCGCCTCTACCTGATGTGTGTGTGTCTGGTCCGTATTCAGAAACACTTTGCTTTCTCACCACGATTATTTTTCAAGGCCACAGAGATGATTAGCAGGGTTTTCAAGAGTGTTTGTCCAATTAACAACGTGGAAATCTTGTCATTCTACCTCTAGAAACGTAAAAACATTAAAACTCGTGTAAATTTAGATAAAGCCTTTTGAAATAGTGAAGGTAAAGCACAGAAGTGTTTGAAAACCTCTATGTCTGTGCAGGGAAGAAAAGAGACAATATTCCTTGCTTTATAATCACGTATTCCTGTGTTTTTAATAGTTAATGTATTTACCTATTGCCAAAAACAACATTGGCAGTATTTCTTTAGTCTCTTCCCTCCCTTTCTTCCTTTAAAGATCGACGACTTAACGAGAACCAGTGTCGAAGTCTGTAGAAAGAGAGTGTGTGTGTCGGAGTGTTCTTAGGTATTATGTTGAGTGATGGTATTTGAAGATATGTGACTAAAGTAGAAAATGTAGTTCTCTCTCTCTCTCTCTCTCTCTCTCTCTCTCTCTCTCTCTCTCTCTCTCTCTCTCTCTCTCTCTCTCTCTCTGATAAATCTTACAATGGGACAAGAAATACACATCAATTAGTTTCTCGTCACTTGAGGCTCAGAAAGGAAGACGAGATGAGCCCAAACTTGCCCCAAGCACCTCTTCCTCCTCCTCCTCCTCCTCCTCCTCCTCCTCCTCCTCCTCCTCCTTCTCCGAGGCCGCCGCCGCCAGCTGGTGCCCGAGACTAACGACCCGAGACTTAATCGGGTGTCCATTAAGTAATTGGAGCAGTGTTGCGGTGGCGCCCGAAGGCTGAGGGGGTGGAGGGCCCCGGGCGATGGACGGTTATGGCTGTCCACCACTGGCCCGCCTTTCCTCCTCTCCTCCTCCAACAAAAGACGGGGTTGTAACACATGGAGGGACAGTGTTGCCAGATTCGCCCCACTTCGGACCCCAGTGACCAGATGTTCTTTCCAGGCCAGAGCGAGAAGCTTTGTCCCTCCTGAACCTTTTGCACCTGGTTGGTCCTTGTCTCTCTCTCTCTCTCTCTCTCTCTCTCTCTTTCTTTCTTCCGCTTTCTCTCCCGCGTCTCTCCTTTCCTTCTGCTTTTACCTTCCCTCTGTCCCTCACTTCCATCCCTCCATCCCCTCCTCCATTCTGAGCCGCGTGGGTGAAAGGGTCCCAAGGGAAGGGAATCCCCGCAGTCTTTGTCAACGTGGTTCTCCGCTAAACCATGAAAACCCCCGAACGTGTCTTAAGGTTTCCGGCGCGAGTGAAGCCTGAAGCCCGTCATGGATTTATTATCGTGCCCACACCATAGAATCTGACGCCTGAAGCCTTTCGCTCATTTTTAACCCTTTCGGCACTGGAACGCATTTCTACCTTGAGTTTTGGATGATTAGACGATTTTATTGACGTTAAGAAGAGTCTATGTAGGTCTTCACTATTTTAATTGCTATACGAGTTTCTGAAGGTGTATAGAATCACCAAATAGTAACCAGATGAGTAGGAAAATACGTCATAATACTGAATAGGTTAAAAGCCTCGAGTTTTAAATAACCCTCTTTTATGTGACTTTCGTGTATTTTTTTTTTTTTTGTGTGTGTCTCTAATTACCAATACGAGAAAAATGGTAAACTTATTGAAATTTTGAATACTCTAAATGATAAAACCTGTTTGTCTGCCAGTGTTCCGCTTTCCTCAAATTACTGACACGAGAAATGGCAGTCGTTGAAATATTTATGAAAGGCACCATGCGAGTGTGACTAAAGGCAGGACTGGTGTAGTAATAGAAGCTAAACGCGAGGGGTGGTCGAGAAGGAGGAGGAGGACGAGGAGGAGGAGGAGGAAGAGGAGGAGGAATAAAAGGAGGAAAAATAAGATTGATGAAAATATTAAGATGGTCCGCAGTGGTGATGAAGGGATCGGCCACCTGATAGGGCGCGGATTGAAAGCAAGAGAGAGAGAGGAAGAGTGAGAGGTGAGGAGGGGGAAGGTTCAGGAGTGTCTGTAAAGGGGGTGGCGTCAGCTAGCGTGCCCAGCAACAGGTAAAAAGGTAAAGGTGTTGTCTGATGCCTCAGTGCTGCATGCCTCGCCTCTCTTTATTTGCATTGTAACCTTTCACCTTGCCTCGTCTTGCACCTGTCATTTTTCTCGCTCTTTTCCTTTCTTTCTCTCTCTCTCTCTCTCTCTCTCTCTCTCTCTCTCTCTCTCTCTCTCTCTCTCTCTCTCTCTCTCTCTCTCTCTCTCTCTCTCTCTCTTGTTTCTTTTCTTCCTGTGTATTCATTCACTCTTTTTACTCTTTTTCTAGATATATATATATATTTCTTCTTGTTCTTGTCTGTCTGTCTGTATGTCTGTCTGTCTGTCTGTCTGTCTGTCTGTCTGTCTGTCTGCCTGTATCTATGTACGTATGTATGTATATTTCCCTTCCTCTCTCCCCCTTCTACCGACCAGTTAACAAATGGAACCAATATTTGCTGATATGGATTATACATCATTACGCCGACTAACAGGTCCTCAACTGTGCATTGTTACCCAGGCTGATGGCGATAATTGTAAGACGCGGGTAGAGCAGCATCCGCTCACCAGAGGAAAAGTCATTGGATTGTTCGTCGTTGTGAATACTTAGTTGTAATGATACTCAGCTCGACCACCTCTGCTCTCCTGTTCTCTTCAGTCCTCCCCTCGTCTTTTATCTCTTTCTCTTCTCGTTTAATCCTTTTCTCTCCTCATCTGTGTTCTGTTCTTGTCTCCTTTTCCTCTGTTTCTTCATTTCTGTCTCCTTATCTCACTGACTTTCATTTTTTTTCTATTTTCTCGCCTCTGTTCTGCTCTTATTCCTTTCTCCTCTCTCCTCACTTCTTATTTTCCTTTCCCCTTTTCTCTTTTTCTCCATCCCTCTCCTATACTATCCTCTCTTCATCTTTCGTTCTTTTTTCTTCCTTTCCTACTCTTCTCTCCACCACCACCACCACCCACCACCACGTTGATTAACATTTCTACATTTTCTGGATATATATTCTGACGTAAATTTATTCTTGTTAAAAGAAGATTAGGTTTATTTCTTCGATCAGATACGAACGTTTTTTTTTTTTAACACCGATTTGTATTTTGGAGACTAAACTTTACTCATATTTGAAATGCGCGGTCTGGCTTACGTATTTGGCAGCTAAGATGCTTAATGTTCAACCCAAATTGAAACTAAACAACTGGAACTGTCGTCCTTTGGTATTTATCTTCTCTTATTTCCAAACGGTCCAAAAAGATCCAACCTTTCTACTTAAAAAAAAAGAAACTAAAATAATTTGCTTATCTTTATGAGTTAATACTAAGGTCCATGTGTGTATTGATGGAAATTGCCGCCGTGGTACAGTGGAACCATGCGTGCTTTGGGGTCTGAGGGGTCTCCAAGCGCACAGGTTCGAATCCTGTCCACGATCTGAGTGTAGGTTGGGCTTCCTCACTCAGGGCAAGGGTTTCCTAGCGAGTGGGCTTTGAGATAGGAGGTACCCTAAAAAAGTATCCCCTTTAGCCCATAAATTCCCGTGAAAAGCCCACATGGTATAAATAAAAAAAATGGTATGGACTCTGGGTAAGACAATTTTCAAAGTGACAAATGACGAGTCGGGTTCTCTTGGTTGTTGCTCCCTGGCGATGTGTGTTGCCTTGGGTCTTGTCTTGAGTGTCGGGACGTTCTCTGTACCAGTCACTCAGCTAGCCAGTCAGTCCATCCTCCAGAAAGCCAGTCAGTCAGTTAACTAGTCAGGCAGTCAGTTACTCAGTCATTCAGTCAGCCTGTCAGTCATCAAATCATCCTCCCAGTCAGGCAGTCGGTCTTTTGAACCACGCACATTACAAGGACTTGCTCTACAGTCTCCCCTTGTACTCTCCCCCAGGTGACAGGACATCAGGAGGAGAATATCCGAGGAGGCAAAGGGTTTTACAACACTGCACCTTCCTTTAAACACGAGGTGGAGGAGGAAGGAAGGAGGAAAATGTTTTAGTATAGTGCCTTCCTTCTCCAGTGCACGCTCCCGGTAAAGCTTTGGCAGTGTTAACTTACATTCTAGACCAGGAAACTGAAGCATAATGTTTAGTCACCTGGTGAGATATACAAGTTATTCAGATATTCCGCCGTGTGACTTCGTGAAAATAAAAGAAAATAGATGAAAGCATAGATGCATTTATGTCATTTACAACTTAGACTATTTAAAGTGTCAGGTGTTTGTATGTATGAATCAGCGCCATTTAGTATTCCAGCGCTAAAAACAGGAAATTAAGTGATTTTTTTAACACCCGGTTGCTATTTTATTTTGTAGTGGTGATTTCCTGGCGCTCTCACCCTGCTGGCTAACATTGCGCTGCGTGTTTATTTGCGTTGAACTGTATGAGAAGAAGTGGCTCTAGTATTTCGTTTATTCCGCTCCCCAGAACATTGCAGTGACAGTAACGCTTCATGTATTCCAGTCTGCCTGAGTTATTGAGTTCTGGGTGTGCTGGTGGTAGCAGTGGTGGTGGTGGTGGTGGTGGTGGTGGTGGTGGTGGTCGTGGTGAAACTAGTGTTGCAATGATCGTGTTGGATTGTGATATATATTATTATGTAATTGTGATGGTTATGTCAGAATTTGTAGTGGTGGTAGTGGTGGAGAAAGCAATGTTACAGAGAGAGAGAGAGAGAGAGAGAGAGAGAGAGAGAGAGAGAGAGGATTATACCAAAGTTTCAGACAAAGCACAAACACTGCACGAAGTAACACACAAATAGAAAAAGAAAAAAACAATACAAAATAATGAATAAAAAAGATACATCCATTTATTATAACCCTTCCCCTCTCCCTCTCACTTCCCCCTCAACCACCACCACTACCCTTAAAAAAAAATGAAGAATAAATAAAACAACCACATACAAACTATTCTATATTATATGGGAAGATAATCACAGAGCTAATGGATGTGAATAAGTATCACCTTTAGGAGCAATTAATCCTTCCCTCAGCCTTTTTCTTAACAGTGAAAGGCACCGAATTTTTAGTGAATCTGAGAGCGAGAGAGTGAGAGGAAGAAAGGAAAAAAAATAGTAGTCTTAAAAATGGTTATCTGATATCCATTAATAATTGCCTTGAATAGTGGAAGAAACGAGAGAGAGAGAGAGAGAGAGAGAGAGAGAGAGAGAGAGAGAGAGAGAGTGTGTGTGTGTGTGTGTGTTCGTGTTCATGGTTTCATCGACATCACTTTACACTTCTTCGTATTTCTGTTACTATTCTTGCTACACTTCCTCCTCCTCCTCCTCCTCCTCCTCCTCCTCCTCCTCCTCCTCCTCCTCCTCCTCCTCCTGGATGAAGCTGTAGACAAACAAGTGGGTTCGTTAGGGTAGGCATTGTCATTGCGGCCAGAACCGAGGACGCGTAATTGAGACAGTCATTAAGAGGCAGGTGTGTGTGTGTGTGTGTGTGTGTGTGTGTGTGTGTGTGTGTGTGTGTGTGTGTGTGTGTGTGTGTGTGGGAGAGAGAGAGGCAGGCAGGGAAGGTTGATCGCTTTGTTTTTGTTTAATTAATTTACGCTCAAGGTGGTCACTCTGCAGGGAAAAAAAATAGAAAGAAAAACGAAGAGAAAAGAAAACGATGAACTAAAAAAAAAACGTAGATTAAGTTCTTTGTTTTTAGCCGAAAAGGTGGACTGGTGAATACGATGACCGGCTGAAAAAATAGATCTTTTTTTTCTTTTTCTTTTTTTCTTTTTTGTCTTTCTCTTCCTAAATGCCGAAAGAGGAGAGTTTTCTGTTTTAGCTTCATTGTTTTCCGGCTTATTATTAGACAAGTGTCATTAGCAGAATTCAAGCTATAGGAAATTAGTCTCATTTTTTCACTATCATGAGAGAGATTCGGGTTTGTTTTGAGATGAATATTAGCAAGATAAATCCTTAAAAGATATCAGCATAAAAATTTAAAAGTACAAAGGTGTTATTATTAGACAAGTGTCATTAGCAGAATTTAAGCTATATAAGATTAGTCTTTTTGATCACTGGCATGAAAGAGATGTTTGTTTTGAGATGAATATTAACAAGATAGATCCTTAGAAAAATATCAGCATAACAATTTAAAAGTACTAAGATGTTATTTATTATTAGAGAAGTGTCATTAGTAGAATTTAAGCTATAGAAGATTAGTCTCATTTTTTTTTTTCACTGGCATGAGGAGATGTTTGTTTTGAAATGAATATTAACAAGATAGATCCTTAGAAAAATATCAGCATAAGAATTTAAAATACTCTTTGAAATAAATGAAGTGACGTCTTTTGAGGTGAATATTAAAAAGATATTTCCTTAAAAGAAATATCAGCAGCAGAATTTAAAGTACTGAAGTGTGGTTTTACTTATTGAAATAAATGAAGTAACGTGTTTTTAGGTGAATATTAATAAGATAGTTCCTTAAATAATATCAGCAGCAGCATTTAAAGTACTGAAGTGTGGTTCACTCATTGAAATAAGGAAGTGACGCGTTTTGAGGTGAATATTAATATGATCCTTAAAAAATATCAACAGAAGAATTTCAATTACTGATTTTACTCACTGAAGAAAAGGAATTGATGTGTTCTGAGATGAATTGCAAGAGATCCGTAAGAATATAGCAGCATAGGAATTTAAAAGTACTAAGCTGCGATTTTACTCCTTGAAATAAATGAAGTTATGTGTTTTTAAGTGAATATTGATAAGATTATCTTTAAAATATATCAACAGCAGAATTTGAAATACTGGTGTGGTTTTACTCATTGCAAGAAAAGAAGTATGTTTTGAGATGCATTGCTAAATAGATCGATTAAAAAAAATAGCAGCTGCAGAATTTATAGAACTGAAGTGTGATCGGTAAAAAAAAAAAAACTGTCAGCAGCAGAATTAAAAGTACGAAGGTGTGATTTTACTCATTGAAAAAAAGGAATTGATGTGTTTTGAGATTAATGGTAATAAATAGATCCTTAAAAAAAATAGCAGCAGCTGAATTTAATGTACTGAAGTGTGATTTTATTCATTGAAAGAAAGGAAGTTTTGTCTTGAGAGGAATAAGAGTAAATAGATCCTTTGAAAATGTCACAAGGTAGAATTTAATCTCGAAATTAGTGGCATTTTCCTCTCTGGCAGATGATAGGTAGGTGTGCTTAGGGATTAATAGTGATAGGTAGCATTTAGACTCCAGATTAATATTTTCCTCATTTGTATAAGGAAAGTGTTGTATTTTAAAGAGAATAACTTGCAAGGGGACTGGCAACCTATTTTTTTTTTTTTTTTTCATTTTATAATTCCCTTGGTCAGCTTTCTTTTCATACATAAAAAAAAGCATGTATTATTTTAACAGCGTAAGAGTGATTTAGTGTATTTTCTCCCTTATCATCAAGACTGCTTTCTTTAAATTCTCTCTCTCTCTCTCTCTCTCTCTCTCTCTCTCTCTCTCTCTCTCTCTCTCTCTCTCTCTCTCTCTCTCGCCATAATAAGCCATTACTATCATATTGGGAACGGGAACCAATTGGAGCGCTAATGATTTCCTAATGAGAAGCTGCCTCGTAATGGTCGTGGTGGTGGTGGTGGTGGTGGTGATGGTGGTGGTGGTGGTGGTGGTGGTAGTAGTGGGCAGAAGGGTGTGTGATCTCTCCTCTCGCTTTAGGTTTGCTGGTGGTAATGGTGTTGATGTAACTTGTACGAGAGAGAGAGAGAGAGAGAGAGAGAGAGAGAGAGAGAGGATACATTTCCAAATACACCCGCTTCAAAAAATAGCATTCAAACTGAAAATATAAAAGAAAAACACCAATAACACCTCATTGATAGAGGCAAAACATCACACACACACACACACACACACACACACACACACACACAACACACACACACACAGAGGAGCGTGAGGTGTGGCGGAGCATGTTATTCCAGAGACCATTGATTGTTTGTTTTTCCCTTGTTTTTGTCCTTTCTTGTTGTCAATTTGTGTTTTGTCTACCTCTCTTTTTTTTCCCCTTTTTCCTCTTTGTGTTTTTCCGTAATCAATATCTATCCTCTGGTGCTATTTTATTCTCTCTCTCTCTCTCTCTCTCTCTCTCTCTCTCTCTCTCTCTCTCTCTCTCTCTCTCTCTCTCTCTCTCTCTCTCTTGCCAAAATCTCAAAGTTTTGTTAAATTTAAACTTTTTTCGTCTAAGATTTTTTTTTTTGTGTATATTGAGTGAATGGTGATGATTTCTCTCTCTCTCTCTCTCTCTCTCTCTCTCTCTCTCTCTCTCTCTCTCTCTCTCTCTCTCTCTCTCTCTCTCTCTCTCTCTCATTTTCATTAGCTCTTTCTTAATCTTCTCTATCATTGTAGTCTTCCACTTATTTCATTCCCCGCTCCTCCACTGCCCCGGTAATTCCACATATACTCATAACTTGTATTCTGAAACGCTTTGCTCTCTGTCTCTCACTGTGACTAATTTCAAAGGCGACAGAAACCATTAGTCGTGATCTCAAGAGTCCTTCTCCTCTTTAGTATATGGAAATGTTGCTAATACGTCACAAGAACCATAAAATCATCCATATAGATACGTGTAACTTTAACTGCAGCCTTGTAGAAGTAGTGGAGGTAAGGCACATACGTGTTTTAGAATATGGTTACCCTTTGAGCCAACGGACAGTTAACATCTCGATTCCTTAAGGCAAGTATCATCCGCCTTAAGATTTCCTCGGCTTGTTGGTTACGTGACACTGTTGGTGGTGGTGGTGGTGGTGGTGGTGGTGGTGGTGGGGGTTTACACTTGGCATTCTAGGATTTCGATCTGGCTCCTTCCTCTGTATATGTGTGTGTGTGTGTGTGTGTGTGTGTGTGTGTGTGTGGAGCATTCCTTTATCTCTCCTCCTCCTCCTCCTCTTCCTCCTCCTCCTCCTCCTCCTCCTCCTCCTCCTCCTCCTCCTCCTCCTCTTCCTCTTCCTCCTCCTTGTTCTCTCGCTTCCCTTCCTCCTCTCGCTTTCCTTCCTCTTCCCTCGAAATCCATACGAGAAATTTGCCAACTTATACATTTATTAAATATTTGTCTTAAAAGAAAAGTTGATGAAAAAATGTAAGAGAGAGAGAGAGAGAGAGAGAGAGAGAGAGAGAGAGAGAGAGAGAGAGAGAGAGAGAGATGAAGGGGGAATTGATCTCAGCAAGGTTAATTAAGACTGTATATACCTGTGAGCCGGATTAGCCTTACCTATGTTGAGAGTCTGTAACAATACAATAATATTTCCAAGGTCCCGATACTTTCCTAGAGAAACACAAGGGAGAGAGAGAGAGAGAGAGAGAAGAAATGAAGCCACTGTATAAATAATGTGTGTAGGAATGGTGTTAGTGAGTGAGGATGGTGGTATTGTAAGAAAGAGATGCTGGTAATGGTAAATACAGTTTTCTATATGGTTGTTTTGTTGCCTCCTCATCTCTTCCCTCGCGTTTACTTGAAGGTGTTGAGAGAGAGAGAGAGAGAGAGAGAGAGAGAGAGAGAGAGAGAGAGAGATGATGGTTTTATGTTCTTTTCTAAACATTGAGTGTGCAACATGTTCCCTTCCCAGAATATAAGTTACATCATCGCAGTGTAAGAATCATATCAAGGTTAATTCTCGCGCTGAAGGGAAAAGAGACTAAAAAGTAACAGATAAACATAAAAAAGCTCATAAATTTTTGTATAACCATCTGTTCGTGTTCTTACTACTACTACTACTACTACTACTACTACTACTACTACTACTACTACTACTACTACTACTACTACTACTGCTTCTGCTACTGCTACTACTACTATTACTACTACTACTACTACTATGCTGCTACTACTACGGCTACTGCTACTGCTATTGCTATTGCTGCTACTACTACTACTACTACTACTACTACTACTACTACTACTACTACTACTACTACTACTACTACTACTACTACTACTACTACAGACTGACATATAAACATACAGACAGAAACAGAGGCACAAAGAATAGAAGAAAACAAGAAGACTGCAAAAGACTAATTGATCTGGACGAGAGAGAGAGAGAGAGAGAGAGAGAGAGAGAGAGAGAGAGAGAGAGAGAGAGACTGTAGCTTGACAGGAAAGGGGGAATAATTATACTAATCAGAGAAAGATGAGGAACCAATTAGAATTAAGTAAGAGGAAATTGTATATTTCAAAGCCGCTCACTCGATGACTGGATGCGTGGCAGGCAAGAAACATGAGAAGGGCTGAGAGGTAGTGATAGGGACCGTAGGGAGTGTGCAGTAGGGAGAGAAAGGGCTTGAAAAGGGGAAAGTTTGGGAAGGAAAGGAAGGCAAGGGAGGTGAAGGGAGGTACAGTGGAGGAAAGTGTATGGAAAGGAAGAGGAAGGTCAGGAAGTGAAAGATGAGAAAGAAGGGAGGTGGGAAAGTTTATAAAAATGGAAGGGAAGGTGAACTGAGATAATGGTTGTGAAGAAGGGGGACAGTATGGTATAGGAAAAAAAGGAAAAGGAAGAAAGTTACGTGAGGCTCTTACACACACACACACACACACACACACACACACACACACACACACACACACACGGATTTAGAAACTTTGTAAGACTTGAAACTTCTTCAGCAGTCATCACCTTCAGAGAGAGAGAGAGAGAGAGAGAGAGAGAGAGAGTCACGTGACAAGGAACCATAACAAACAAGGACGAAACTTTTTTTTCACTCATCGTCGACCTCCTTCCTTCCTCTTCTACATTTCCTCTCTCTCTCTCTCTCTCTCTCTCTCTCTCTCTCTCTCTCTCTCTCTCTCTCTCTCTCTCTCTCTCTCTCTCTCTCTCTCTCTCAGTAGTGGAGCTAATAACGTGTTTGAGAAAGTGAAAAGTTTTGGAGGAACAGAAATGGAGGAGAAGGAGGAGAAGAGAGAGAGGAGGAGGAGAAACAGAGAAAATTTAACATCGTCAAGCGTTCATACATTTACGAAGGTCCTTTCAAATATTTGTTTAGGCGGGAAATTGCAGGAAGCGTAGTCGAGTGTTAGTATCTACCGTGCGATGGTGTGTGATGGTCGCGTGAACCACTGCGCCCGTGGACTGTCCGCTACGGGTATTGGGTGAAGGTTAATCGATACCCTTTACGTAATACCTTTAGGGACGGACTCCTTTAGTGCTGCAAATGGCGTGTGCAGTCTGCATTTTCATCTCATTCCGTTCTGTCACCACCTCTTTTCTTTTCCTCTCCCTACTCGTTCCTTTCTCTATCTGTCCCTCCCTCTCGCTCTCTCTCTCTCAGCCACCAGTTCAGTTCTTCCTCTACCCCACCCGCCACTTTCCTTCTCGTTTGCCATATCAAGACCCAATTCAATAAAGTTAAAGTACAGTACTTCTGCAGTAATGGCCACCTACCCGCGGGTGGCGCCGGAACACCATGGCCCACGCCTGCCGCAGCCACGCTCTCCCTCTCTCTCCCATAATTTTCCTGACGAAGGAACTGTAATCCGACGGAGGCAGGAAGAGGAACCTGACATTAGCGGACCTGATGAGCAGCGGGACCTCCTTCATGGGATGTCCTGTCCCGATCCTCCCTTCTCCCTCCTCACTCAGGGGATAATCCTTCGCCCATCCTTCCTCCTCCTTTCTCCTCAGACCTGCGCTTTTTTCCTCCCTCCCTCCCACTCCCCCTCCTCGTCGTGCGTTTTTCTATACCAGCAAGCCTTCATTTCTTCTCTCCTTCCCCCCTGCAGCTTCTAAAACAAAGCATCACCTCTGGGCTTCCTCCTCCTGTTTCTTGTCCTGAGTTTCACCCTCGGCCAGAGCTCCACTGGCTCCTAATCACACTCACTCCTACGCCTGTCAGATTAGATAGAGACTTGTTTTGGTCGCTCACTGCCAACCCACTGCCAGTCCTCACCACCTCACCTCTACACTCCCTCCCATGACAATCCCCCTCCCGCCCGTGTTTACCTTCTCTCAGCCTCCCCTACCCCGGCCTCCCGATACTCTCTGTCCCCTTCTCCCTGCCTCCGTGCCTTTGTTTTCTGTAGCGCATCGAGGAAGGTGAACCCAGCAACTAGATCGCATTACTGGACCATCCAATTTGAGGGATTTGCAGTACTGTGTTACGGTTAGTTACTAGGTACCCACTCAGGCCACCGCACTGCTCATCGTAAATACGTCTGCTATATGGGTGTTGTTTTTCGTAATGTGTTTTTTTTTTTTTTTTTTTTTTTGAGGGGGAGGTTACGTTGTCTGTGTCTTTCTGTGGTTGTGGTGGTGGTGATGGTAGTAATTGTAGGAGAGCTGGTAGAAGTGAAAGTCCCTTCAGCACTGGGATGCTTTTTTATTTTGAGTTGAGGATATGATTAGTCGATTTTCTTTTTTATTTTTACATTAGGAAGGATGGATCTATGGAGGGCAGAAGATTAATCACCAAAGTCTATTTTAATCCCTCATGTAATTTTCTGATGCTGTTTAGAATCCCCAAATAGTAAGCAGAATGAGTATGAAAACGTGTCTAAGCTATAAAAAAAGATAATGTCATATTTTACTAGAACAAGTTTTCCTGTAAAAAGTAAAAGAAAAACATTAGCAAACTTTTTTTTATCTCTCATTTCGTGCTTGTGTAGATATGTAACTGATTTCCACTCCACTGAATAGCTTTCGTAAAGACCATTTTGCTAACTCTTCCTTCATTTACACTAACATATCCCTTCTGAACCCCCTTAAGTACCATGACGCTTTTCCATATCTATTCTGCTTACTATTTGGTGATTTTATATAGCTTCAGAAACTTATGTGGAGGATTAAAATAGTGAAGAATCCGGTCATTACTCTTCTGACCATCATAAACCCTTCCTAATGTGAATGAAATGGTCTAATAGTACGCAAATCTCAGGGTAAAAATGTGTCCCAGTACTGAAGGGGTTTATACTGCTTCTTTCATCTACCACTCTCAATTCTTCTGTGTAACATTTGCAAGGATAACATAACGTACACACCCTTTTTAGTGTCTGTGCTTGCCTTTCCCCAACGCGCGGCCATCTGGGAACACTCAAGGTCAGGACAGTGTAGGTGCAATACTAAACAAGGCGGCAGTGAGAGACTAGGGACAGAATGCGTGGTATGCGTGTAGGCTCAGTGCTCTCTGTTGTTCCTCAGCTTTGCACGTGGTTCCTTCTGACTTGTTTGGAGGCGAAGCGAGGAATGCGTTAGGAGTGTTTTATTCAGAATGTCTCGTTTATTTGAGAATTTGTGATGTTTCAAGTTATGGATGTGATAGATTGTGTACTTTTTATTACATATGTGGTTAGTTTTTTTTTTTTTTTCTTGTAATGCATGGCAAGGTATTGAAAAAAGTACAAACACTGACGCAGCAACCAGCCTTTTTTTTTATGGATATCGAAATCAAACCTTACACAAAATCAAATAAGCAAGTACAAAAACCAATCCCTCTTCTTCCTCTTCCTACTTTCCTCTCCTTACTATTGTTCTTCCTCCTTTTGTCTATACGCGTCGTTAAGGTGAAAACTACAGAGCGACCCTCGGAAATCCTACTTATTGTCATCCCTGAGCGGCAACATGTCCGCGTCTCCTCTCCTGGTTGGGGGAGGAAGAAGAGCGAGGCGTCAGGTCAAGCAGGATGTCTTGGGTCAGGTCGCAATGGGGTCTGTATGGCACTTAAGGGACTGAAATGGGAGATGGGTGAAAGACAGACGGGCAGCAAGTAAGAGAGAGAGAGAGAGAGAGAAGAGAGAGAGAGAGAGAGAGAGAGAGATTGCGAATGAGATCAGGAAAATAAATTGAGTGGGTAAGAAAACGAAAGATTATATGCAAAAATGTGAAATATAAAACTTTACCAGAGAGAGAGAGAGAGAGAGAGAGAGAGAGAGAGAGAGAGTCAGGTCAGGTCAGACTAACAGGAATCCTTATAATCCTTAGGTCCTTAATCCTTCATCCTGACCCTTACCCGTCCAGTCAGTCACCACTCACCGGCCACCCACGTCCCTCATTGTCATCGCCGAGAGCTGGAAAAATATCACTGGCCTTGGAGAGGAAAGTGTAGAATGCGTGTCCGCTTCTTTGCAGACATGAAGTGTTTGCTGTGTGACAAATGAACGAGAGGAATGGAAACGTTGGAGGAAAGTGAAATTAGAGACATAGAGAGAGAGAGAGAGAGAGAGAGAGAGAGAGAGAGAGAGAGAGAGAGAGAAAGCAGTAATAGTCATCGATTGAAAATGTAAAAAAGTTCTCTTCCAACCTTTATTCTTAGCCAAAACATCTCAATTCAAGTTTTTCAGTAGATAGATATACGTGCACTCCGCTCCAGAATTGATGAGACAACCTTTTCACCTTTATTACCATCCAAAACAACATGGAAATTCAGGTTTTTTCAACAGGTAAATTTTTGTACTTTATTCTTCGTCTTTTCGCCTTACAAGAAACTCACCGAAACTAAAACCCGCTAACTAGACAACGCCAAAGTGAAGTGTGTTCCTATATGCAGCGAGGCTCGTCAAGAAACACTATTTACAGAACAGGCTGCAGAGAGGGGTGACAGTAACAGAAATCCCCTTGGCTGCCTCGACCTCCATCTGGGTGTGGGACTCAGAGTAGGTCTAGAGTGGGACTTGGAGTGGGACTTATGCCTCGAGTGGTCTGTCCCCTTGTCTACAGGTAAAGGAGGAGAACGAGGACGAAGAGGAGGACAAGGGAAGACCAAGGAACAACATATCTTGATATTTTTATTGGGGTGTTTGCATTGCTGTTCTGTTTTAGCTACTTGTGAAAGAAAATGGAGAGGAACATTGAATATAGATGACCGCTAAAGGAGACTACGAAATTAGAGAGAGAGAGAGAGAGAGAGAGAGAGAGAGAGAGAGAGAGAGAGAGAGAGAGAGAGAGAGAGTGGATCTGTCAGAAAGAAAAAAAAAACTGATCTCTTGTCCTCTTCTGTTCTCCCCCTGCGCCGTGACAAAATTCTCATAATCATGAGTGAACTTCAAGAGGCGAGGAATCAAACAACCAAGAGGAGGAAAGCAATGGGGACACGGACAGGGAGATGAGAGGGAATGACGAGGCGAGGAAAGGGGAAAGGTTTTGATGGAAAGTTTCAATACGGATGAACTCAGATCGAAAACAAAAACATGGATTAGCGCAGCAGGTCCCGTCCTTCCTGCTCATCTCGACACCCACTGCCACCTTTTCCCTTTCCCTTCCTTCTCTATTTCCTCCGTTCCTCTACCTTTAAGCCTTCCCTTGCCTTCCCTTGCCTTCCCCTGTCTTCCCTGTCTTCCCTTCTCCTTCCTCTTCCTCTTTCTCCTCCTCCTCCCTCGAGTCCCCTTTCCCTTCGATCCCTCTCAATTTCCTCCCTTCATTTATGTATGTCCTCCCTTCCCTTTCCTTCTCTTCTCTACTCTTCCCTTACATTTCTCTCTCTCTCTCTCTCTCTCTCTCTCTCTCTCTCTCTCTCTCTCTCTCTCTCTCTCTCTCTCTCTCTCTCTCTCTCTCTCTCTCTAGTCTTAGAGTTCTCTTCGCTATTTTCTCTTCACATCCCCAGAGAGAGAGAGAGAGAGAGAGAGAGAGAGAGAGAGAGAGAGAGAGAGAGAGAGAGAGAGAGAGAGAATTCCCAGGCAGCACCGAGAGAACGTTAAACAGACACGGCAACAACAGACCAGATTCTCTCTCTCTCTCTCTCTCTCTCTCTCTCTCTCTCTCTCTCTCTCTCTCTCTCTCTCTGATACTTCAAGAGGATAACTATTTTTTCAGCGTCTTTTTTTTTTATCTTTCTCTCTTTTTTTTCTCTCCCCTTGCTTCTTCAGACATTAATAATTGGCGAGGTTCTTCCCAAGGGTAATCAGCTGAGACACGGCCTTCCACTCACCTCATGTCCGTGTGTGTTACTGCTATTTCCATCCGCTTGTGTGTGTCTGGGAAGGGCAAAGGGGAGTGGAGGGGTATGTTTGTGCGTGTGGGTTCGTGGGTTGGTGGGTGGATGGGTGTTTGTGTGTGTGACTGTGGTGTGTGTCGGGGGGGCGGGGAAAGAATTAGTAGTTGTAGTTGTTGTTGTTGTTGTTGTTGTTGTTGTTGTTGTTGTTGTTGTTAAGGTATAATGTGTTTTACTTATTTTCTGCTTTAGCGTCATATGTAAATAGTGCTACAGGAAAGTAGTAGTAATAGTAGTAGTAGTAGTAGTAGTAGTAGTAGTAGTAGTAGTAGTCATTTACATAACATACCCATATATTTATCTTCTACCATAATGTTACGAGAGAGAGAGAGAGAGAGAGAGAGAGAAAAAAAATGTTACCCAGCCAGCCAGCCAGACATACATACACACATACAGACAACCTCCCATCCCTGCTTTCCCCAGCACACACAAAAAATTACTATTAACATCTATTATCCCCCGCTGGCTCACTGTTAGGTATCGGCAGCGTTTCACAAGACCTGCTTTGGCTGAGAAGGTGAATCATGAACATTAATAGCCACGCTAACGAGGATGAGGCGGAAGGCAGGTATTAGGGTATTAAAGCAGGAGGGTCTGGTTCTCTGTATGAATCATCCCCTGAGAGAGAGAGAGAGAGAGAGAGAGAGAGAGGGGTAGAAACTAAAGATAAATAGACAGACAGACAAGAAAAACAACTAATTTTCACATTTAACGAAGCGAATTAATTCCTTCCCACAAGTGAGAAATAAATGCACTCAATTATTTCACACACACACACACACACACACACACACACACACACACACACACACACACACACACACACACACACACACACACACGAGCTAGACAGGTAAAGGGACATAGAGACAGTATAGTAGAGGCTGAGATAGATCAGGTAATCTCACTCCCTTGGCAAATTATTAGGTACTTGGAAGGCCCCCTCGGATTTGTCCAGTCGTTCCCTTGAGTGATGAGCGGCCGTCAGGTGAGGCAGGAATTAATAGAAAGGTGATCCAGTGGGCGGGGTGTTGCTGGGATTAAGGGGTCTGTGTATTGTAGAGTGCAAGGGGAAGGGAAGGAGTACTGAGATGAAATGCACTGTAGGGAAGAGTAGGGAAGGACTGTAATGGGACAGAGAGAGGTAAAGAAAGGACAAGGGGAGGTGAAAGGAAATAAAATGGACGAGTCGGGAAGGATTACAAGGGGAAAGAAAGGGTAAGGGAAGGAAGGGAAGAAAGGAACAAGGTTGATAACGAAAAGGGAAGTGCAAATAATACTGAAATATATGTAAAATTGTTACTGGAAAGAAAGGGAAGGAGAGCGAAACGAAAAAAGACAAGGGATGATAACGAAAGGGGAAATGGAAGAAGATAGAAGGGAAGAACAGGAATTGATTGGAAAGAGAAAGAAGAAAAGAGGAAGAAGGAACGAAAAGGGAAAATGGTAACGAAAAGGGAACTGAAATGAATACTAATACTGAGAGAAAAATTGAACCAGAATGAAAGGATTAGGAAGAATTGCAAAGGGAAAGAAGGAAAAACGAAAGTAAAGGCAAAGAAAAACAAATGCTTTGCTGGGTTGGCGGAAAAAAAAAAAAAGCTTAGATAAAAATGTCCTTTAGTGTCAGAGAGAGAGAAAAAAAAAAGTTGAGAGAAGAAAGAAGAAAGAGGAGGAGGAGGAGGAGGAGGAGGAGGAGGAGGAGGAGAGTTAAGTTCTACTACAGTAAATCCGGGTTTTTTGTTGCTGGATATCACCTCTGCTTCTTTCTGCTTCTGGTTAGCATTAGTGCCCAGGGTCAGACCGCCAGGCAGTACCACTTCTCGAATTATCGTCTACGTAAGTTATATCGCCTGTTGTTGAGAGAGAGAGAGAGAGAGAGAGAGAGAGAGAGAGAGAGAGAGAGAGAGAGTAGTGTCTTGCTTCAACTTTCAACAGTAATCTTGTTTCTACTGGATAGGTTAAATAAAGTTAAATTCTGAATATTGACACTGTATCAAGATTTAATACAGCGCATGAGTGTAGTTTCATTTTACGTTGCATTTGAATACTTTACTCATATTATTGTCTATTATTAATATCATTGATAGTAGTAGTAGTAGTAGTAGTAGTAGTAGTAGTAGTAGTAGTAGTAACAATCACAATCGCAATAACAAAGCTTTTAATTACTTTGGTTCTCTCCTCCTGTTCATCAATTACTGCAACACTCTCTGATTTAATTTCCTCTACAAGACACTACCTTTGATCACATACTCTGCTCCAACAGCTTCCGTAAGTCTCGCCCCAGGCTTGGTCGCTCAGCCATCAGCATCACAGTCTGCATTGGCATTCCTTGGAGTTGGACGTTAAAGTTGAGATACACAAGACCATCAGTGTTTAGCATAAAATGTAAAGGAACGTTGCAGTTTGTGGCCACCTTTAGCCCGCTGTAGGAAGTTAAGAGTGACTTTTCGACCTTTAAAGTCAACAGTATTCTCCAGGTAAAGGTCTCTTAGTGTAGGAGTGTGTAGGGAAGAAAATTGCGTATAAGGAGACGATAGATACTGGAAAACTGTTCTTTGATTTATCGATTTTTTGAGAGTTAATGAGAAAGTGAAAAATATATTCAAAGTTTTCTTTAGTATTTTATTTTATTATTTTTTTTTATGTACGACAGATTGGAAAGAGGAAGTAAAAGAATACGTACAGGAATAATTTTACGTATATGATAGTGTGTTTAAAGCAGCGTGTTGTCTGTCTGTTAATATTGTTTATTGACTTGCTGACAGGGGATATAAAAGTTTGCATCATATATTGTTGTAGTATATGTGTACACCCCGTAGATAGAATTTTTAATAATGCAAAACGTTTTGAAATTCTATTCATTTTAATATTACACGTGGACAGGACTTGTGATGTATATTCTTATTACATCATTTGGTCCTATTATGCAGCTTCATTATTAAAACTTGTAAGAGAGATATATTTACATTACCTCATGTGAAGCCGCTTTAATTATTTTCGTGGAAGTGGTTGCAGTTTTTATACCGCAGTGACCACAGAGGTACAGACTCAAGAAATGTTGCTACGCGCTAGTTATTGGAGTTTCCAGGAGAGTTGTCATGATTCTAACAATAATTTAAGACTTATTCTACAATATAAATGCATATGAGAAGACGACTAATTGTTTGAATCTACTTTGAATGTTGTCTTTGTGTAGGTGAAGTCATTATTATGGTTGCCAATAGAGTTTCTTTGATTTTAGTAATAGTTTAAGAAGGGTTCTCCATCATTAACAAGAAAATCTTCCTGGACAACCCGACTGATCGTTTCAGTGGCCTTTAAAAACAGTCCTTGTTAGAATCTTGAGCGTCAGAGGCCAAGAATCACCCGAGCAAGGTCTGGTTACACTGCTCTGAGACCCACGTGGAAGGCGAGGCAGCAGGAGCAGCAGCAGCAGCGAGGCGTGTGCTGGGAATGTGGCTGCCACCTCACGTACACACGTAAATTATAGCTAATAAAAATGCCCAAAGTGGCTGGCCGTCAGACCTAAGCAAGCATCTCCCCGCCATCGTGCTCAGTATATTTGGTCTTTTACAGCCAATACTATTCATATTACAAGCGTGAGGGTAAATATAGAGTAGACAAGCCCGTATTTACACGCCACGCAGCTGCCCGCATTAGTGGTGCTTAGCAAATGTGTATATTGTGTAAACATCATACTGTATCACATCCCTCGGTGCCCCTTAACCTGAAGGGAGAGAGAGAGAGAGAGAGAGAGAGAGAGAGAGAGAGAGAGAGAGAGAGAGAGAGAGAGAGTGTAAAATGGTGCTGTGTTATCTTATTTCTTAGTCTCCTCCTCCTCCTCCTCCTCCTCCTCCTCCTCCTCCTCCTCCTCCTCCTCCTTCTTCTTCTTCTTCTTCTTCTTCTTCTTCTTCTTCTTCTTCTTCTTCTTCATCCTGAGGTCTGCAGTAGTAACAGTTGTCGTAATAATTGCAGCAGCAGCAGCAGCAGCAGCAGCAGTAGTAGTAGTAGTAGTAGTAGTAGTAGTAGTAGTAGTAGTAGTAGTAGTAGCAGTAGCAGCAGTAGCAACAGCAGCAGCATTATTTAATATCTTTGAGTACTGTTGTTGGTCTTGAAACAAACACTTCATTCAGACGATTGGTGCCCTCAAAACTTTTCCATTTCTCACACTTGGCATTGGTGTAAAGAGACGGTTCTGTCGAGCACTGTTGGAGGAGGAGGAGGAGGAGGAGAGAGTGTCACGCTGTCACGTCCCCCACATGTCCATCCACCCTTTGTCACATTAATCATTTCTTTCCCGTGAAGTGTGGAAGATGGATGGTGGGCTGCAGTCTTTATTCTTTTTTCTTTTCTTTCGCGGTGAAAGTGACACATCATGCCGAGTGACTCCTGTTGCCTGTGTCATCACCATGAAGCCCTTCTCCCCTCCTGCTCCTCTTCTTCCTATTCCTCCTCCTCCTCCTCCTCCTCCTCCTCCTCCTCCTCCTCCTCCTCTCCCATCGTTCCTTATGCTACACTATCCTATCTTTAACCTCTTCAGCATCAAGACGCGTTTTCATATTCATTCCGCTTACTATTTGGTGATTTTATACAGCTTCAAGAACTTATGTTGGGATTAGAATAGTGAAGACTCAGGCCATTAATCTTTTGACCTCCATAGATTATTCCTAATCTAAATAAAATCGACCAATCATACCCAAACTCGGTGGAAAATGTGTTCGAGTACTGAAGGGCTTAAACGAAATAGAGTCATAATAATGATCTAAAGTTCTGCAGATATCGGTATCAACCATAAACTCGGATATTTTCTTCCTTATTCCCCTTGTCAGGATTTCTTACTTTCTCTACATGTATCCTACAGTGCCGCCACACCTCACCTCACCCAGCGACCTTGCTTTCATATTATCCTGGTCGCCACTTCACCTCACCCACCTCACGGTCCTCGCCTCCTCCATATCACCCAGCAGGCCTAACACTACCACGCCCATCCTCACCCACCGTGCTCACCACACCGCCCACTACACGAACCTCCCCTTCTCTTCCGCTTGTCTCGTTCGCTCCCCTGCCAACGCCCTCTCCTCCTCCTACTCCTCCTCCTCTGGCTATACATGTCCACTGCAGTGTTGGGTTGCAAACAGTACTAAGCGGAGTGACATGTCGTGTAGTGCATGTCACGTGTAGGTGTGTGTGTGTGTGTGTGTGTGTGTTTCAAGCTCTTGTATGTGTGTATCGCATGGCAGCACTGCAAGGGGGGCGTATAGTGTGTGTGTGTGTGTGTGTGTGTGTGTGTGTGTGTGTGTGTGTGTGTGTGTGTGTGTGTGTGCGCAGTAGGGAGGAGCCGTAAGATGAACTCAGGGTAAACAGTTTTTCCCTCCTTACCTGCTCAGGGGCCGGGTAGGCATATACATAATCTTTTTAAAAACTTAATGCTTCGTAATGATTATCCGGGGTCTGTGTCGCGTGTCGAGGGGAGGAGAGAGAGAGAGAGAGAGAGAGAGAGAGAGAGAGAGAGACTGCATAAAGGAAAACATATTATTCTAAAAGGAGAGGAAGAACATGAAAGGATAAGAAGGAGTAGAAGAGGGAAAAGGTATAGGATATTGGAAGGAATGAAAGGGAGGATAGACAAAGTGAGAGGTGGCGGTGTTCCAGCCACTACAGGGAGGAAGAAAAGGAAGAGGAGGAGGAGGAGGAGGAGGAGGAGGAGGAGGAGGAGGAGGAGGAGGAGGAGGAGGAGGAGGAGGAGGAGGCAAGGTATAAATATGATAAAAAAAAAAACAGGGGTAGATCAATCAAGCTAATGTGATAAGCAAGATAAAAGACGAAGAAAAGTTTACGAGACACAAACTTTATTTACTGCCTTCCTTCCTTCCTTCAATGGAGAGAGAGAGAGAGAGAGAGAGAGAGAGAGAGAGAGAGAGAGAGAGAGAGAGAGAGAGAGAGAGAGAGAGAGAGAGATCGGTAAGCAGATACACGGAAATTCATTAAAGTCGCCAAGTGTTTTGTGAATCACGTAATAAAGGAACCAAAGTGTCTTTTGGAGCGTCGAAAACACAACATTAATTCTCATCTTGACGCGCTCTCTCTCTCTCTCTCTCTCTCTCTCTCTCCCTCTCAGGATTCAGGCGACAACGGTTAATAAAAGTGGAGATCTGAAGTTTTTTTAAGTAATCGTGCAATGCCAAGCGAGAGAGAGAGAGAGAGAGAGAGAGATGGATGGGGGTGATTTTAATTTGCATGTACCAGTTTTATAGCCACCGATACTACTACTACTGCATATCTACAAACTATACTACTGATGAAATTAATTAGATCTTGTAAATACATAAAGCAACCAAAATATTCTATTAATAATAATGTAATGTTCTGCTGTTCATTCCTTAGTGTTGTAATTTATTCCGTCGCATGTAATAGTAATAATAACATGAATGATACTTAACGTTGGAGAAGACACGTGTGATATAGCGTGGGTGCGTAGTGTGTGTGTGTGGGGTGTGTGGGTGTGGGTGTGGGTGTGGGTGTGTATTTTTTTCACTTTTTTATCCTTCAGCATTATCAGAGTAAAAATTTGGGAGGCGGAGGTTGCAAATTCCAAACAAAATAGTGGGTTTTATAGAGTAAATTTTACCTTAAAGATGACCTGCTGGGAAACTTAGCCCGCCCCCCTCTTAAAGTCTCTCTCTCTCTCTCTCTCTCTCTCTCTCTCTCTCTCTCTCTCTCTCTCTCTCTCGCTCTCGCTCTTGCTCTTGCTCTCTTGCTCTCTCGCTCTCTCGCTCTTACACAACACCCTTTTTTAATTCCCGTACGTGACTATTAACGTTTATTTTTTTTTCTTTCTCAGGTGAGTGTGACCACGTGGACAGGCAGGTGATGACTCGCGACCAGGTAGGGATACGTAAGAGGGGACTTAGAGGGGCGCTACGACCCCCCTGCTATACAATGAACCCAAATACCTCTCCTTTTTAGTCTCTTCTCAGCTCTATTTTACTTTTCTACTACCTTCTTGATCCTCTCTCACTATCATAGAGAAAAAAGTCGGAATACGTATAAGGTTGGGTTGCGTTGGGTTGGGTTAGGTTTGATTTGGTTGGGCTGAGTTAGGTTTAGTTTTGGGTTGAGATGGGTTAGGTTAGGTTAGACTGTTTAGTTTGTGTAGGTAGTACAGAGTTTTTGCATTCTCCGCTAGGAAACAAAAATAGTTTGAAAATATAAAAGTGAAATATATTTAAGTATTTATTTTTTCTCCCGCCTGTGCACATTTATTTAAGAAAGATTATATTGCTCGCTTGTATTGAAATTAGTTGCGTGCGGAGCGAACGTTCTGTAATATAATTTCGTTTTCCTAAAGAGAATGCACGCTACAATTTATTTCTCCATATGAAGAGGCGAGGGAGGCTACACCTGAAGATTGTGATGACTTCTCTCGCTCTCCTTCCTTTTTCCTCCAAATTAATTATCTTCCCCATTCATCGGTTTTCCTCACTTTTTTTCCCCCCTCCTCCTTCATCTTGTCCGGAAAACTCGCTTCTCATTCACTCTTGTTCCTCTTCTTCCCCATTCCAAAAGTCTTCGTTTCTCTTCCCCACTCCTTCCTTTTCCTCTCATTCTTTCCTTCTTCCCCATTCATTCCATCCTCAAGCTCTTTGCCTCCTTCATTTAGTCTCTCCCCTCCTCTCATGTCCTTCCCTCCTGCCTTACTTCCTCGTGGTGTGTTTTGTGGCAAGAGGAGCTCCTTCTTCAAGTGTCTCGCTTCACACAATTGGCTTGAAAATAAAATGGTTAGAGAATATAGGACAGATGAATGGTAGGATTATGACCTTGTGGACGCGTGTTGTCCGATTTATTTATTTCTATCTTTATTACTGGACGATTAATATTTTTAATGGTGTGATTACAGAGTATGTGCTTTTAATTTTATTTGTTTATTTATTTATTTGTTCCGTTTACTACGCATTAACCCCTTCAATACTGGAACACATCATTACCTTGATATCTTTGTACAAGTAGACCATTTTTATTGACATTAGAAAGGGTTTATGGAGGTCGAAAGATTAATTAATTACCAGTCTTCACTATTTTAGTCCCATATATGAGTTTCTGAAGCTTTATCAAATCACCATATAGTAAGGAGAGTGAATATGGAAACGCGTCGTGGTACTGAAGGGGTTAAGTTGATACAAACGTGACTTCAACTTGGCTTTTCAAAGAATTTCCAAGAATGTGGCAAAATTAGGTCACCGAGATGAATTAATAACCATAAGTAACTACAATGGCAGGCGCCCCCTTTCCCGCCCCCGCCCCACCAGTCTGTGTTGAGGTAGTGCCCGGGGCGAGGCGTTGCGTAAGCCGGCAGGGAGGGAGAATAAACCCAGCATCTAAATACATAACGGATAAAAATTCCTGAGAAATACGATTATAAAAGGGAAGAATCTTAAAGAGCCTCTCTATTTGTTTTCTTCGTGGGGGCCGAGACTTGAGACGAAAGCTTCTCCTTGTTACGGGAAAAAGGAGGAAGGAGCAGAGAGAAAAGGAGGAGTAGGAGCATGGCCGAGGGGTGCTCCTGCCTCCTAGCTAGCGGCAGTAGCGGAGTCCAAAGGGCCTCATTTATCACACGCCCCTGGCACCTCCCTGGCCCTGAGCCACCCCCACAGCGATAATGCTTTATTTATTATCTATCAGTTCCCCAATTGTACTGAGCAGCGGCAGAGGAGGCGAGGGGAAGGCGAGGCGGCTGTTGTTCTTGCCCAGTGGCGAGGGAAGGTCTGCTGGGGTGCGCTACTGAGTTACTGATGCCACT
The DNA here is from genome assembly GCF_017591435.1 of Portunus trituberculatus. Classification (NCBI taxonomy): domain Eukaryota; kingdom Metazoa; phylum Arthropoda; class Malacostraca; order Decapoda; family Portunidae; genus Portunus; species Portunus trituberculatus. The sequence goes on from NC_059269.1 coordinate 17,680,637, forward strand.
AGAGCAGAGAGAGGAGTGAGAGTGATAGAAACCCGTAACATAAAAACGTAATGAAATGTTAGAAGCTGCAGGAAAGTCGCCAGGCCTATACACGTGGCAGTCCCTGTAACTTAAATATTTTTCTTCCGAGTGTGTTTGTTCTTGGGATAAAGACGAATAGATGGTGCAACTTTATTCCCCCTTTGGCTTCACTTTCCTGGTTATGAACTCAATTTTCCCTCTCCATCTTGCAAAAAAAAGTTACAGAAAGTGGAAAGAATGAGAGAAGAAAAATAGTAGTTGAATGAATGGACAGTTTTAAAGCTCTCTCTCTCTCTCTGTATATATTTTACTGTGTCACTTCCTGCATCATATCCGTCCGTAAGTTTAAAGTGTGTGTGTGTGTGTGTGTGTGTGTGTGTGTGTGTGTGTGTGTGTGTGTGTGTGTGTGTGTTTACATCATCCTTTCACTCTCCGACCCTCTCTTGTCCTTCAGTCCTTCCCCTCGCTTCTGTTTCTCTTCGGCCAAGCGTTGTGGGTCCGTCAGGTAGCCTCCCTTGTTGGTCGCACCTGTGTTCCAGCGCTGCCCCGCCGCTGCACCCGAGGAGACTGAAAAAAATAATCACAACCTAGATATCTAACCAAAAAGGAGAGCAACACGAGAGGAAGAGTAATTGCACAAAACTTCCCTATACGGAGATACTACCTGTGACTCTTGACTCTACTATCACTACATACCCATCCACTGCCCACTACTGCTTCTCCCTACATTCTTTCTTATCTGACACTTCACACTGCTAATGGAACAGAATGAAGAACTGAGGAGTCTTACACTAAAGGAAGAAAGGAGGAACAGGAATAGAAGGCAGAATAAAGGCCAGAATTAAAAGTTAGGTAGCTGTCAAAGGAGGAAAGGAGAGAGTGAAGGAAGGGAGAAGGAAAAACAATGAAGGAAGGGAGAAGGAAAACAGTAAGAAAGTTATAAAAGGTGAAAATTCAGTCCTGCTCCACAATGAAAGAAAGAAAGGAGGAAAACAAAGAGGAAGGCAAAGTTATACAAAGGTGAAAACTCAGTCTTACGGCACAAGGAAAAGGAAAAGATAGTGAAGGAAGGGAGGAGGAAAAACAGTGAAGGAAAGTTATAGAAAGGTGAAAATTCAGTCCTAGGCCACAATGAAAGAAGGAAAGATGGTGAAGGAAGGGAAAGTCAGAGAGGCAGGGGAAGGCAGGTAGAATTGGGGAAGGAGAGACTCGTAAAACCTTGTAAATTATTAAGACGTCCAGCCTCGGTCAGGACTTCACTCACCTTCACCTTCTCCTCTTCCCTCCTCCTCCTCCTCCCTCCTCTCGTCGTCGTTTAAGCCACCTGTCCCCAGCTCCTTGTGGATCGCTGGTGCGTTTACGACCGACTGAGGAACACAAACCCGAGAGAGACATTGAGAACATCGAAGTAGACAGACAAAGAGAGAGAGAGAGAGAGAGAGAGAGAGAGAGAGAGAGAGAGAGAGAGAGAGAGAGGGTAAGAAAAGTATCTGAACATCGAAGTAGACAGACAGAGATAGACAGACAGACAGACAGAGAGAGAGAGAGATATCTGAACATCTGAACAGACAGAGATAGACAGAGAGAGAGAGAGAGAGAGAGAGAGAGAGAGAGAGAGAGAGAGAGAGAGAGAGAGAGAGGGTAAGAAAAGTATCTGAACATCGAAGTAGACAGACAGAGATAGAGAGAGAGAGAGAGAGAGAGAGAGAGAGAGAGAGAGAGAGAGAGGGTAAGAAAAGTATCTGAACATCGAAGTAGACAGACAGACAGACAGACAGACAGACAGACAGAGAGAGAGAGAGAGAGAGAGTAAGAAAAGTATCTGAACATCGAAGTAGACAGACAGACAGACAGACAGACAGACAGAGAGAGAGAGAGAGAGAGAGAGTAAGAAAAGTATCTGAACAAGTAGGGAAGCAGACAAGAAAAGCAAGCAAACAGTTTTTCTTTTTTAATAGATGAAGCTGGCTAAGGGCAAAAAAAAAAAAAAAAAAAAGAAAAGGCCCACTTGATTGCCACTTGATTGCCAGTTCCCTAAAAGATTAAGAGAATTAGTAAAAAAAACTAGGACAAATGTCTTGAAACAGCCAGCATCAATAAAATACAAGAATGAGACCTCAAAAAAAAAAAAAAAGCAATGAGTGAACACCAGGCAAACAGGAAGCTTTTAATTAGACAAGCAGGGAAGCAAGCAGGCAAAAAGGTAGGCAAGGAATCATGGAGTGGCGGTAGGAACTAATTTGTACCCGCCTCATAAGGACATACCAAAGGACAAGAGGGGCCAGGTTAGGTGTGCCCTGCGGTGTGTTAGATCCAGAGATACCATTATCTATTTATCCTCATACATCTCCAACACCTCAGTTCTTCGTGGAATTCCCTTAAGGGTGAGGAGGGAGACAGAGAGAGAGAGAGGGGCAGAGAAGCAGCAGGATAGCGAGACAAAACAAGAGTCACAAGACCACAAACCACTCCCCATCGCTCTCGTTCTAAGCTTCCTCCTTCACTCTCCTATACTTTGCCACTTGTATATATGCCACGTTGTCTCCCAGAGTAATATGTGTGGGCTGTTCATTCCCCAGGCTGACTGTTATAGGGTTTTAACTAACTGGTCCCTGCTACACGATCTCCGCCAAGACAAAAGCTTTGGAATTAACAGCACTTGAACACGCACAAATGATTTAAATAACAGTGGAGTTACAGCTTCCTACTACTGGCTGAGAGAGAGAAAAGAAAGAAAGAGAGAGAGAGAGAGAGAGAGAGAGAGAGAGAGAGAGAGAGAGAGAGAGAGAGAGAGAGAGAGAGAGAGAGAGAGAGTTAAGTAAGGTAAGAGGTAGCGAGAATTTAGTTAGGAGGAAGAAAAGAAGGTAGGGAAAGGGAGTAGCAGGCTGTTGTTGGCTTATAACCACGTTACTTGCTGCAGTATTGTATTCTCAGAAAGGACAGGAGAGAGAGAGAGAGAGAGAGGTAGAAAAGAGTAGAGGCTGTTGTTGGCTTATAACCACGTTACTTGCTGCAGTATAGTATTCTCAGAAAGGACAGGAGAGAGAGAGAGAGAGAGAGAGAGAAATATAAAAACCCCTGGGGCCTTCTGCCATCATCCCTTCCCACCCTCATTCTCCTCCCTCCACACACCTGCCCTTATCCTCTCCGCACCCCAGTACTCCCTCGACCTCCACCAGACGATAGGCCCTACCTGAACCTGAGTCTTGAGTTGCCGGCGCCTCATTTATCATTCCAATCATCACGTGTCCTTCTCTGCCCTTCCCTGGCCATCCCATACACTCCCACCACCGCCCTCCGCACTTCCGCCCGTCCGCCTTGCAGTCACTCGAAGGGGAACTGAAACACTGGTCTTGGGAATCAACGCGAAAATAACGTAGCGTGAAGTTTGCTCCCCTGCTGCGCCAGTACCCCCTTGGGAGAGTGAGTGAGGGCTGAGCTCCTCGCTTGACCCATGTCCTCTCCCTCCCCTGCCTCATACCATACCTCGCATCCCCCTGTTTTATGACCCTGCACGCTTCTCTGCCTTCACGTCCTCTAAGCAGGGAGTTCCGCGTGTCTTCTTTGCTTCATACAGTCCACGTGATTGTGAGATGGATTTCCAAGCTGTGGGTCGTAGTATCGAAGTGTGAGGGGGCCGAATGAATGTCTTTATCTGTGGTGGCGTGTGGCAGACCCGGCGAGGAGGCTGGAGTGGGCCGCCTGCATGAGAGAGACAGGGAGACTGGATGAGAGGAAGTATTGCGTAGTGGAGTGGCGGAGGGAGGAAACTCAGGGAAGAGGGAATGCAGTGACAGATGCGGATGGGAGTGTTGGGTAAGGGTTGTGTTGAATGCAAGGATGAGGTGAGGGTGTTGTAATGGCGTGTGCTTGTGTGTGTATGCATGTATTCTGTAGCACAAACATCTCACCATTCACTCATTCTCACTCGCTTTCCACCTTTTCCTTCTGCACCAGACCACCAAAACTTCTGTCTCCTGTACGTACATTTACCGCTTAATATACTTACATAAGCCATCATATGCTTATCATCGTCATCATTGCCAGTCATTACCAGCCTTTGTTCTATAGCTGGCCTGCGGTGATGAAGATGGCGATGACTATGTGATTTAATTGTTCCAGAGAGAGAGAGAGGAGAGAGAGAGAGAGAGAGAGAGAGAGAGAGAGAGAGAGAGAGAGAGAGAGAAGATTCATACATAGTTAATTCCCCATTGCATATGTATAGGCACATCACTTCTCTGTATACACATCACGTACACTTTCCATCCCAAGCACTTAACATTGTGTAAGGTGAATTCTATGAGGTATGAAAAATAACCCGATTATACGCTTTTCTGCAATAAGGATGATCTAGAGAGGAGAGAAGCAAAGAAGCACAAAGGTGGTGTAGTACAGAGAATAAGGGTGTGGAAAATATGTAAGGCGTGACTGCCCTAATCACTTGTATTTACATACCTTACATGTTCCCAGACCTGGTTGTCAGTGGGCCATCGATATTGGTGAGGATTATCCAACAACCCTGGAAATAGAAGTCACCGATTTTGTATTTAATGATGAATTAGTCAGTAAATTTGATGTACATGTATCTATAAATGATAGTTATTCAACTCACTTGTTATTGCATGTTCTGCCTCGTAACGCAAACCCTTAAGCCCCCCAATCTTACCTACTGGCCAGTGGTTTCATTAGGATACTTATCATGGTCAGCGGACGTAGTTTACTCCGTGGACTGGATCGTCGTATTATCTGCTCTCTGTCTGCACACTGCAACTGAAGTATTATCCACTGCAGTACATCCACGTGTACGTCCTCGTATGTCCAGATATTTGCACACCACTTTCTTCTCTTCTTGTTAATGTAGTGTCCTTGGCGGTTGGAGTGTAACTAACTCCCCACGAGCACCTCACCTTCCTCGTAGCCTCCACCCGCAGTTGATCGAACTACCCGAGTCAAACACGTTTCGTTTCACTCGTATCTCTATTTCTTTTTATTGCTTATTTATTGTTTACTAATTAGTTTATGATAGTACTGTGGGATATTTCCCACATCCTGGGGGAGGGCCAAGAAAATCTATAATATGGAGAGCCAAGAGTGGTTGCATTTTTTTTTCTATTTAGGATCCTCCACTCTTCATTCTAAATCTAGTTGTTTAATCACGATCTTTTATTTGTTCTGTGTTAATAACTAGGGGTATGGACTCAATTGTAGTTCCATGGAGCAAATGATTTGGTGTTAGTGGTTCTGGTTCATTTACAGTGTCATATATATATGTAAGAGGGCGATTATTTACTCTTGCTTCTATTTTCACTAATAGTGTGCGTAATTCGTCATCAAGCAATCATTTAAAGACGGTGCCCCTTTGTTTGCTTTAGATCTGCAATTAAACACTATAATAAGTGGTGTAGTTGCAGAATCCCTTGCTACTCCACGATGTGGTAGATAATGTGAAACTTTACCGGGACGAGCATCAAGTACTTCTATGAAGCCAGACTAATTGTTCCTTCAAAATTCTATCATATGTTTCTACCAACCCCTTTTTGTTCAGTTCCTTCACCAAAGAATACATCTGTCCCAGAGCTTTGTGGTAGTTATCTGGTAGATCAGGTTTATTAACCTTCCAGGATAACTTCACCAAATATTGTCCTGCCTCATATGTCACCGAATCTAAGTAGTCTATATATGAAGTTCGGTCTTCCGTAGGAAGCTGTGTTGGGTCGATACCAATAACATCTAGATCCCATAGTTTATGCATGGGGAGATGCTCAAATTTGATCTCAGTATCCTCCAAGGGATCAGGATGCTGTGTGATTTTCATTACAATTATCGACTCTGGTACAGTAGGTGAAGCGACCTTTGTTGGTGCAGCTTTATATTTCTCGGGAATTTTCCCTGTTATAAGATAGCCAAAAGGATAGCTTAAGTGTATTCCACCTCTCTTCATCCCATGGAGTGAGATGAAATCATAATAATGATCTGCTCCTATAAGTATATCTACAGGTCCTACAGTGTCTTCAGCCACCATTGGATCCGCTAACTTCACTCCTCTTCTGGTTAATTGTTAAATGGCCTGTGATAATCCTGCTGTCACTATAACTTGTGGCAGGTCATCAACTACTACTGCTGTGATCTGTAGTAGATTTCCCATTTTAATTGTTGGTTTAACTATTTGATAGACGTAATTGTTGGGTCTACTCATAAATCCCCTCCGTAACGTCAGTCGCTCGGTTGACTTTATTTATAGTCATACCTGCTTTCTTTACTAATTTCTTTGTTATGAAAGTTTTTTGGGGAACCTTGATCAAAGAAGAGTTTAATATCCTCCTCATATCCTTCCAACGTTGCTCTGGCCGTAGCTAGGGCACTACCTGGTTGCTGGTTCATAACAGCATTTGATAAGGCATTTATGAGACCTACATTATTTACTGAAGAACTTTCAGTTGTTTCATCGACATAGGACAGAAGAGTTATTTGTCCTGGAAGGTTGCTTGGCGTATGTTTTGCACAGTAAAGTGTGATGTTTTCCCCTCACACTTCCTGCAGGTTTGTAGTGATACTTGACAAAATTTTGTTTGATGTGTTCCCATGCACCGGAGATAATTTTTAACTCCTTCAGTCAGAGAATTATATCTGCACCACTAGAATATCGGGTACATTGTGACCACCACAAAATCTTTGTTTGATTTTGTTTGGGCAGACTTAAGAGTGTTCAAGTGCCGACATGTTTGTCAATCTTGAATTCTGAAACATTCAAGTGTTTCATTCTTGAATGTTCTTACTGGTTTGTGTTACCATATGCGAGATTAAATCTCGCAATTCCTCTTTAACTGATCAAGGGTGAAGAAATTACTTTTATATTTTAGATATAATTGTCTAATTGTTACATTAGCTAATTTATGTTGAAATAATGAAGCTATTATCCATTCACAACATGTGAAATTGTGCTTGTTACTTAAACTCCTTGTTAAGTTGAGCATATTCACTCTGAAACTTTCCAAGTCTCCTTCGTTGTGCTTCAGAGTTCCTAAATTTACTATCTCCTGCAACAAGCAATGTTTAATTTTGTCTTCATCTCCGTAAGATTCCTTAAGAATATCTAGTGCACTGATAATTAGGTGATGTCGAGCTAATCCCTTGATGAGATCCAAAGTTTGGCCTTTCAGCGGACTCTTAAGGTATTGTAACTTAGTTACTGGTTGCAGGTCTGTTCGACTCCCAATCTGAGCTTCAAATTGGTCAGTGAAGGATTCATATTCACCTGAACCACCTGAAAATGTTGGCAATTGAATACTTGGTCATTTTGGCAGTGTGGAGGTTGTAGGGCTAGGTATAACATTTCCTGTATTACCTTGCGTAGGAGTTGTTAGAGCAGTATCTGTTGATCTCATGGTTTCGAGATATTATCTCTGATAATTATAATTATAGAATTCATTCTGAAGTTCTTCTACTTCTTTATCGGTGTCATCCGACTCAAGCAGTTGAACCTCTGATACACTGAATGATTCTTCATATTTGTTCCATTTAGATTATAAAGATTTGAAAGTCGCTTGGACTTTTATCGGACCCACATTTGGTTGCTTAATCAGAGTCTCAGCATTGTTAATGGTTCTTGTTAAGTGTCCTTTATAGGCACTTAACGATCGTTTGTAACCTGTGGTTACTGTGTAACTAGTTACTTGTCATGAAACGATAAATAGTGTTCCTGAGTTTGTTTAAGATGAAAATTTGCTTCGGCATTAAAGTGAACACCATCAATCACACCATTTCGGAATGACTTGGCACTCACACTGAGGAAGCGAACATAGGACAATCTTAAACTTCCTTTTCAACCTATTAATATTGTTCGCCACTGTTATATTGTTCACCAGAGACGTGAAACCTGTTTCCTGGGGGAGGCTTTCTATGTTCTATCAATACAAAAGCAATTTCTGAGTTACAGTAATCATGAAGCTGTTCTATAAGTGCCAGTATATTACTGGCAATGTAAGATGGTACACAACCATCAAATATGTCATTACCGCCAAGGAAGAGTATGGTCAAATCGTGTGGCCACTCAAGTACACGTGCAAGGGTGTTATCAGACTCAAAATTAGAGACTTTAGCACCTGGAGATCTAGATATCCGTATTTCTGTCCCTTCTATATTACCTAAACTTCGTGGAACTAAGCTATGTCCCACCACAGCCACTTGTTTAATGGTACTCATTAGTAACAAGGTTGTTACTCTGTTGCGCAAAGATCCGGTTCGAAGAACCAACTGTGGAAAATATGTAAGGCGTGACTGCCCTAATCACTCATATTTACATACCTTACATGTTCCCAGACCTGGTTGTCAGTGGGCCATCGATAGTGGTGAGGATTATCCAACAACCCTGAAAATAGATGTTAACTACCGTCACCGATTTTATATTTAATAATGAATTAGTCAGTAAATTTGATGTACATGTATCTATAATTGATAATGTTATTCAACTCACTTGTTGTTGAGTGTATGTTCTGCCTCGTAACGCAAACCCTTAAGTCCCCCAATCCAACCCACTGGCCAGTGGTTTCATTAGGGCAGCGGACGTAGTTTACTCCGTGGACTGGATCGTCGTATTATCAGCTCTCTGTCTGCACACTGCAACTGAAGTATATCCACTGCAGTACATCCACGTGTACGTACTCGTAATGTCCAGATATTTGCACACCACTTTCTTCTTGTTAATGTAAAGTCCTTGGCGGTTGGAGTGTAACTAACTCCCCACGAGCACCTCACCTTCCTCGTAGCCTCCACCCGCGGTTGATCGAACCACCCGAGTCAAACACGTTTCGCTTCACTCGTATCTCTTCTATTTCTTCTTTTATTACTTATTTATTGTTAATAAGTAGTTTATGATACTGAACTTGTTACTCCCAACTATTTACATATATGTACAAATAATGCTGTGGGATATTTCCCACAAAGGGAGAGAAAAAAGAGAGACGTGAGAGAGAAAAAAAAATGGAGAGAATCAAGAAAGGAAAAAAATAAACAGATTAGAAAACGTGACATTCATTCTGGCAAAAAGAAAACGATGAAAAAGAAGACAAATTAAAGAAATACTATAAGGGAATACTGAAAATAATAATCTCCCATATAGATACCAAAATTCTGACATAAAGAGTAACAAAAAAAAAAAAAAAGGAAAAAGTAACAGATAGGAAACAAAATTAACCTACCACTTACCAAATTTTACCATCAAGAACGTGGTATATGAACAGAATAAATAAAAAAAAAAAGAGACGAAAACAAAAACACTGCTGGTAGAGATCAGGGTAAATTTTTCGAGGACAAGACGAGATAAGCGGTGAGGAGAAGGCCGCGTCCTGAGTCTTATATGTTGCTCGTGGGGCGCTTTCTCTCACCTGCCAAGTAAGTCGGTGCTAAGCGCAGGCTGGCGTGATCCGCTACGCCTTCAGATAGACAGGGGTGAGGGAAGTGGGCCGTGAGGTGACGCACGAGGATTAGGAGAAAGATGGCGTGGAAGGAAAAGAGAAGACAAGGAGGATGAGGATAAGAATTAGGAGGAAAGGGAGAATGACAAGAAGAGGAGAGGTAAAAGAGGGGATGTGTGAGGTGAGAAGGAAAGTGTAGCAAGGAAGATTAGAGGTAAAAGATGAAGAGGATGAAGAGAAAAGGAGGAAACATGAAGGAGTGAGAGGATGAAGTGCGGAGCGATAAGAAAGTCAGAAATAAGGAGAGATGGAGGAAGAAGAGGGAATATAAGCGCAGAAAAGAATAAAGAAATAGAAAGAGAAGCAGGAGGAGAAGCAGAAGGGGAAAAGAACAAGACTTACAACAGACGAGGAGGCATAAAAATTAGAAAAAAAGGAAATATAGAGAAAAGTTGAAATATAGAAAAAGAAGAAAAATAAAGAAAACGAGGAAGAGAGGAGGGAAAAGAGGAAAGGGGAGATAAGACATAGTAGTAGCAGAGGCAGTGATGATAGTTGTGAGTGCTGGCGCGATGAACAGAGTCTCCTACGCATACACCTGGCAACCTACAATCTCCAGTACACCACCACCACCACCACCACCACCACCACCATGCAACCTTCACCACTCCACCAAATCAGACAGAATCTCCTTCAGCACAGCCAAGAGTGGGGGCGGAGAAGCAGGAACGTCCTATACCTGACTGTGAACCAAGGGAACTAGACTCGAGGAACCTTAACTGGGTGTTTTTTCCTCTCTCTCACCTGCGTGCTCTGGGAGGCGACGGAGCGGAGCAGGCGTGGTGAGATGAGCAAGGGGAGTTGGTGGGACCCTTACCAAATTCTGAAACGCTTTGCTCTCTTGCCGTCACTGCTTTTCAAAGGCTCCAGTTGAAGATACTCGTATTTTCAGAGTATTATTATGGTTGTGGTGATAGACTGGCAAAATTTCTAGCTTATTATTAGGAGAATCTGTCTTGATAACCTGGCTAGTTGTCTCTGTGGCCTTGCAAATTTGTCGTAGCAAAAGGAGAAGGCGTTTTTTAATAAGGACCTTGTAAGTTGAGACGAAGCAGGGAGTGTAATATCGCTCAGTGCTCAGCCTTCCCTACCGACACGGCTTAATGGAGCTCTCTTGTATGGTTTTCCTGTTTGACGGCGACCGGAGAGAAAAAGAAAAGGAAGTAGAGCAGAGAAGGAAGAAATTAAAGGAAAGGAGAAATAAATGAACTCTCTCTCTCTCTCTCTCTCTCTCTCTCTCTCTCTCTCTTTTTTTTTTTTTTTATTTAAACAAAACTTAATACAAAGGAACATGTACCCAAAGGCGCACTGTCGTGTGCTACCTATTCTAAGGGTACTACAATCTATTTCTCTACAATATTTACAAGACTTAAAAATAGATAATATACAAGATGGTCAGCATGTAAATGGAGCACTATTCGTTTCACTTCACTAGCACTATTCACGCACTGCACTACACTGAGTGTCACGTCACAAAGAGTGTCAGAGGAGTTGGCAGTGTCTGTCTCCACTTATGTGCCATCAGTTTGACACTGTGTGTGTTCATCTCCTGGACGTGAGGCACCGCGGCCGTGAACAAGTTCCACATCCTGGAGACGCGTCCTGCGAAGGTGCGTTGATGCTGACACCCGTGGGATCGCGGCACCTCTACGGCGTCACCACCATTGAGCACCGTTCTCGTGCTCCGTGCGGTGACTCTTAGAGGATGACGCAGCCCTGCCAGATGTGGCACTCTTTGCACCTGTGCCTTATGGAACACTACGATCGCCGCCACGTCTCTGCGGTGTTCCAGTGAATCAAGGGGACGCTCAGGCTCTGGGTGAGGTGGTAGTGCAGCATCTACTAGCCGTATGGCGCGGCGTTGGATGCTGTCCAGTCTCCTTCTGTGTGTGGCGGCACAGGACATCCAGGAGAGAGCTGCGTATTCAAGGTGGGGCCGCACCTGTGCCTTGTACAGCAGCAGTCTCCCTTCCTGTCGAGGAAACTGGCGATCCTTCTGAGAGCGGAGATCCTGTGAGAGGCTTTCTTGGCAATGGTTTTGACATGCCTGTCAAACCTCAGCCCTCGATCCACCTCCACTCCAAGTATCTTGACGTCATCTTGGAGTGGGAGAGCAGCAGCGCCAAAAGACAACTTTCCTGCCATTGCTGCCATGGCGGCTGGGGACCGAGAGACAACCATTGCTTGTGTCTTCTCCGGCGCGAATGTCACTTGCCAGCGAGCACCCCACTCCTTTATCACTCGTAGCTGCTGATTGATGGCCTCAGCAGCCCGCCCACTGTCCTGGCGTGGATAGGTATAGGAGAGGGTGCAGTCATCAGCATAGGCCATGACTCCTGGCAGTAGCTGGAGAAGATCATCCACGTAGATATTCCACAGGAGTGGGCCAAGAATTGAACCCTGTGGCACTGATGCCTCCACAGGCAGGGACTCAGATGTTTGCCCGTTGACAACCACCTTGAGGCTTCTGTCCTGCAGGTAATTTCCCAAGAGTCGTAGCAAGCCACCCTGGATGCCTTTAGCACGAAGCTTTTCTAGTAATCCGTTGTGCCATACTTTATCAAAAGCTCCTGCTATGTCCAAAGCAACCACTATAGTGTCCTTGCCGTCGTCGAGGGCGTCCTGCCAATGCCTGGTGAGAAGCATCATTAGGTCGGAGGTTGACCTTCCAGGTCTGAACCCAAACTGTTGGTCTGAGAGGAGGGCATTGTCCTTGAGATGGCTACACACCACCTCTGCCACGACCCTCTCAAACACTTTACCCACCACTGACAACAGGGATATGGGTCTGTAGTTTTTTGGGTCCGTCCTGGAGCTTTTTGTGTACGGAACTACTCGAGCCTCCTTCCACACTGAAGGCCAGACGTTTTCCCGTACACAAGTTGTGAAGACTTGGGTGAGAGGGGCAGCCAGTTCCTGGGAGCATCGCTTCAGCAGGTGCGGGCTGATGTCATCAGGGCCGGTGGCTTTCTGTGTGTCCAGCCCCGCAATAATCGCTTCACCTGCTGATGCGTCACCTCCACCATGGTGACAGTCTTCTCACATTGCTGGACCAGCTGAGGCGGTGGCTGCTGTGGATTCCCGACCTTCATTTTTCCAGCAAACAAGGAAGCCAGCAACTGTGCCCTCTCCTTACTGCTGGTGGCGACAGTACCGTCCTGCTTGCTGAGGGGAGGGATGGATTCTTGGTGGCCAGTTCCTTGTTTGTCCTTAACAAGAGACCACCAAGTTTTGTTTCCTACGCCAGTGCCACACAGTTTCCGGCGCAGGCTTTCCTCCCACTTTTTTAAGGCCCACTTGCTGGTTACCACCATCCTCCTGCATGCAGCCCTGTGCAGGTCCTTGTTGCGCCGAGTCGGGTTCCTCTTGTAGCGGAGCCAGGCAGCATACTTTGCCTCGGCAGCAACACGGCAACGGTAGCCAAACCATGGCTGATCCGTCGATCTGGTGGTGTATTCCCTGTGTGGGACGTGGCGTCTCTGGAGGGCGAGAAGGTGAGAGGTGAGTGCAAGTGCTTCACTCTCTGCTCCTCCCTGTAGCAGAGTGGCCCATGGGGTGTGGGTCAGGTCGCGGCGCAGGGAAGCCCAGTCTGCTTTGTTCCACAGCCAGATGGTGCGGGTGGTGGCCTCGTCCTGAGCCACGCCCACTTCCAGCTGTGTCAGTACAGCGTGATGGTCAGAGCTGCCCACGAGCCCCAGCTGATGACACTGAAGCTTGTCTTCCTGGTAGTCTGAGATGACAGGGTCTAATGTCCCTCCTCGTTCATGTGTGGGGAAGGTGACATGATCTGTCAGACCCTGCACCTCCAGGAGATTCTCGTAGGCGTCTCTTTCCAGGTGGTGATTGAGATCCCCCACAATCAGCACGTGGCTGCAGCTGTGTGCCATCATCAGGTTGTCTAAGGTCTCAGTCAGGTACAAGAGTGAGTCAGGCCCTTGTCGCGGGGGGCGATACAGGGCACACAGCAGGAGGGCTGAGCGGTCTGCCAGCATTACTCGGAAGTACATCATCTCCATCATTGGAGGCGTGTCTATGTCGAGTAGCTGGGCCTGCATTCCTTCCTTGAAGCAGACAGCCACTCCACCTCCTGTTCGCTCCTGTCGGTCCCTCCTCACCCAGTGGGTGAAGCCCTGCATCCTGCCATACGTGGGCTCCACCTCACTGTTCAGCCATGTCTCGGTCACCACAACAACGTCTGCATTGTGTCGTTGCACACAGTTGTGGTATAAGTCTGCAAGGTTAGTCCGGAGACCACGGACGTTGCTAGAGACGACCTTTAGTTGGCGGCGGGGCAAGCTGGCTGTACCATGGTGAGGGATGGTAGTGAGCGAGGCCTGCTAGTCCGAGGTGGTGGTTAGGGTCCGCGGCCGACTGCTGGTACTGGTGAAGAGGAGTGGTCCACTGCCGCCCCTGGTTCTGATTCCAGATACCAGGCTGAGGAAGGAGTGGGCGAGGTTGTGGCAAGGACTGAAATGAAGTGAGGGGGTGGGCGGGCTGAGGCGCTGCAGGTGGGAAGGGTGTGGCTGTGTATCTTTCCACCGTAAGAAGCCGCTGTAGGAGACGCTCCTGACGTAAATCGTCAGTTCTGGCGTGGCAAGTAGCAGAAGTGTGTCCTTTCCGTGAGCAGTACTCACACACTTTTGCCTTGGCTCGCTTTTGTGTCTGCTTGGTGGCCTGGTGAGTCCTCAGTCCTTCGCTGGACACCCTCCTCGCGTCCTGCTGCACTTCCTCTTAGATTTCTTTTTCTCCAATCTCCTGAAGTGGTCTGAGGAGAGGTTCGTGGGCGAACAGAGGCACCGCGATCTACTCCGTTCGCTGTGTTTATGGAGGAAGAGTCCCTGCTGCTCTGTGTGGCGGTAGACGTGGTAGTGAGTACCGAGCAGTCACTCTGTGTGGCAGAAGGAGTGACAGTGGACGCTGGGGAGGTGTCACAGTCGCTCTGTGTGGCGGTGGAAGCAGTGGAGGTAGGCGGAGCGGTCGTTGTTTCCCGGGCAGGCGAAGGGAAGGTGGAAGTGGAGAAAACAGCTGCGTACCGGATCTGTTGCGGTTTATCCGAGCTCCACCACGTCCTCCACCTCTCAGAGTCCTGACAAACCACCTCCCAGTGTTCGTCAATTGACTCTGCGTGGGCGCTGACTGCCTGAGAGCGTGTGGCTACTTGCGTCTGGCGCTGTTTTGACGCTATCAGCCTGTCTGCTACTCTGAGAGCCGCAGCAAACACGTCTCTGTGCTGTATGATCAAGTCTCGGTCGTCCTGGAGGGACTTAATCACACAGTTTTGTTGAGAGGCTTCCTCAGTGAGCTTCTCAACTAGTGAAACTAGCTCTCTCTCTCCAAGCCCTCCCACTGACTCTCCCCACTATCGTCCGGTAGTGGCGTGGGGTGTCAGTCTCCTCGCTGATGTAGATGACGGGGTCCGGGATGTTTGCTTGGAGTCGTAGCTGTTCCGTGTAGCTACACTTGAAGACTGGCGTATCCCCAAGGCAGCTGTTGTGACAAAGGTTACGGCAGGTTTCCTCGTCACAGCTCACGTGTTGAGTCTTAAGTGTTGCTTTGCCACAAACGCAACACCAATTCTGTGGCTGGTAGCCAGGCAAGTCTCGCCTGGCTATGGGGCGATGGGCGGGGCTAGACATTGAGGGAGAGGATAAGTGATTCCTGGGGAATTGTGGAGCCAGGTGTGGAGCGACAACGAGTGTTGGCTCTAAACGACACGTACGACACTAACACACTCGTGAACACAGACACTAAACACTGGCACAGAACACAAAGCACTTCCCCACAGGCGCACAAAAAACACACGACACTAACTACCTCTCCCACAAGTCAAGCCAAACCAGCCACGGAGAGAGAGATACAGGTTGTTTAAAAACTACCTTGGAGAGATTTGGCAACTGTGTGCTGCCTTAGGCCTCGCGTCAGGTCAGGCCCGGGTCTCGGTCACTGCACGGGTACAAACACTCTTTTCAAGTGATTTTTAACACTATTGCAAGGCTTAGCACACCTTACACTTTTACATGGACACCAGGACACTTAGCACTTCAAGCACTGAAATTTTCACAACACTGCACTTTGTTAAACCACTGTAACACCACGAAAACACGGAGCTACCACGTGCGTGACTCTCTCTCTCTCTCTCTCTCTCTCTCTCTCTCTCTCTCTCTCTCTCTCTCTCTCTCTCTCTCATTTGTTTACAGTTTTACACCTACAGTTACATTTTAGACTCATATTCGTGTATTGCAGTGTTTTGGATAGTTTTGTACTCTTAGATTAAGAAAAAAAGACATTGGTATCTCTGTAATCTTAAAAAATGGGTAAAATGTTCTATATACATTTAAACAGTTTTTCTGCACTGCTGTGAATGTTAACAAATGACTAGCACTGAACAGATTAATAATCAGCAATGCAAGACTGGATATTGTTGTTGTTGTAACTGATTCGTTTCCTTGCCAAGGGTGCATTGCATTATGAGCATAGAAACCTGATGTGACGGACAGAGTATCTTGTGGCATATTTATCCAGCCACGCAGCAGATGACCTTATTATGAAACACTTCCGCGCCATACCTCCTCTACATTGAAATGACTCTATATCGTTGAAGTTACACGGGTTTATAAGGGTGTCTTTAAGATTCTAGCTATAGATTGACAAGATTTCTATATTAATAACAGGAGAAGCCTTTGATAACAAGACTAATCATATATGTGGCCTTTGAAACTAGTCGTGGCGAGAGAGCAAAGCGCTTCTGCATACGGACAAGAGACGCGCCAGGTGGATTGGCGTCACACCTGCATGTAATAAGCTCTGATTCCCAAGCAAGCAACACTTTGGTCACAGGTTTTGGTGTTTACATATTCCCACTACGCTGCGGGATGCTTGAGTGAGTAGCGTGGAAGTCTCTCCTGTAGTAAGAACGGGGCGTGATAGAGATGTTCAATGCACCAACTCCTTTTTCTCTCAGGACGTGGCTAGTGTTTGAATGAGTTTCTTATTTTGGTGACTAGGAACAACTTTTCATGAACGACAAACTGTGTAGATTTCTTTCCTCTTCCCTTCACCACACACACACACACACACACACACACACACACACACACACACACACACACACACACACACACTATTTACGAGGTTTTAGGGGTCTGAGAGGCTTGACGTTGTGTAAAACTGATTGACTGCCCGTTTGTCTCACTAACATGACTAGCTGAATAAGTAACTGACTGCTCATACAACGCTCTAACACAGTAACATGACGAAACACACACATAAACACACTTAAGACTCCACAGAGCGAAGAGCTGACCATCACAAGATACACACATAAGACCCCTTTGGAAACACAGACTAGTGGCTTTACAGAGAGAACCGGGAGAGAACTCTACCTTATAACACATTAATAAGCAGGAAAGTGAAGGTCGAGTTCGTGGATGCAGGTCATGACGAGGCGGTTTGTGGGGTATGAATATTGCAGCAGGCGACACTCGATCACAGGACCAGTGGGGGTAACCATTGCTGGCTGGGAGGGCGAGGCGGTGTTACATATACAGGCACTGCAACGCCGAACATGTGCCGGTAAGTTCGGGTTTCAAGGGAGGGGGATCATAGCCCGTATTCAGAAACGCATTGCTCTCTCTCTCTCTCTCTCTCTCTCTCTCTCTCTCTCTCTCTCTCTCTCTCTCTCTCTCTCTCTCTCTCTCTCTCTCTCTCTCTCTCTCTCATGCACTACGACTGTTTTCAAAGGCCACAGAGGTGATAAGCTAAGATTCCAATAGTGTTTCTCCTGTTGGTGATATAGAAGTCTTGTCAATCTGTCACTACAATCGCAAAAACATCCTTAAAATGTACACCAAAAAATATTGTGAAGTAATATTACCCTGTTTAGAGATGATTAACTAGCCTCCCAGTAGTGGTTTTCTTGTTGATATAGAAATCTTGTCAATCTGTCACTACAATCGTAAAAACACCCTTAAGATATACACCAAAAATATTGTGAAGTAATATTACCCTCTATAGAGATGATTAACCAGCCTCCCAGTAGTGTTTTTCTTGTTGATAATATTGAAATCTTGTTAATCTGCCACTACAACCCTCAAAACACCCTTGAAAAGTATCGTCAAGTAATATTACCCCTCCAGAGATGATTAACCAGCCACCCGGTAATGCTTCTCTTGTCGATAACATTAAAATCTTGTTAATCTGTCGCTACAACCGTCAAAACACCCTTAGGAAATATTCCCTTTAGGTATCCATATGTTATGCTACCCCTTACACCGTACTCCTATTCCTACTTCTACTCTGGCAATTCCTACTAACGGATTAACTCCTCCCTGTAGTTTCACCCGGTCCACCATCCCCTGCTAGCTAAAATTTTGACTCTACCATACTCTAGTAGCACAAAGGCAACGGAAGCAGTGTTTGCCCTAAGCTTACCAAGACCCAAGTGGCGGACAGGAGGAGTTTCCGACGAGGAGTATTTTCTTTTTCCCCCCTTGCGGAGT